>NC_069503.1:1004560611-1004863111 GCF_027579735.1 Bombina bombina
TAGAGCAATAATAATGTTTTGTTGTGTATTTTTTTTTGTTGCTATTTTTTTATTTTTAACACTGCACAATGCTTGTTTTGATGAAAATGTCTTTATTCATTTGATATTTCAATAAAAAAAGTGTTGGTTAAATATATATTGAAAGAGCACTTTATGTTATATAACATTAGTTAGTTGCAAAGAATCTGGGTCTATAATACAAAATGTAGCTTTCTGATTACTCCACTTTTTCATACCAATGACTTTAAAGGTGCTTATCAACCTATTTCTGAGATTTTTGTGATTGATGTGTTTTCAGGTTTCAATGTGTTCTTCAAGTTTTGTAATTTATGTATGTGTATATATAATATGTGTTTGTGTGTATCTCACAAATGTGAGTACACCCCTCACATTTTTGTAAATATTTTATTATATCTTTTCATTTGACAACACTGAAGAAATGACACTTTGCTACAATGTAAAGTAGTGAGTGTACAGCCTGTATAACAGTGTAAATTTGCTGTCCCCTCAAAATAACTCAACACACAGTCATTAATGTCGAAACCGTTGGCTAAAAAAGTGAATACACCCCTAAGTGGAAATGTCCAAATTGGGCCCAATTAGACATTTTCCCTCCCCAGTGTGATGTGACTCGTTAGTGTTACAAGGTCTCAGGTGTGAATGGGGACCAGGTGTGTTAAATTTGGTGTTATCACTCTCACACTCTCTCATACTCGTCACTGGAAGTTCAATGGCACCTCATGGCAAAGAACTCTCTGAGGATTTGAAAAAAAGAATCTACATAAAGATGGCCTAGGCTATAAGAAGATTGCCAAGACCCTGAAACTGAGCTGCAGCACGGTTGGCAAGACTATACAGCGGTTTCACAGGACAGGTTCCACTCATAACAGGCTCCGCCATGGTCGACCAAAGACGTTGAGTGCACATGCTCTGCGTCATATGCAGAGGTTGTCTTTGGGGGAGACGTATGAGTGCTGCCAGCATTGCTGCAGAGGTTGAAGGGGTAAGGGATCAGCCTGTCAGTGCTCAGACCATACGACGCACCCTGCATCAAATTGGTCTGCATGGCTGTCGTTCCAGAAGAAAGCCTCTTCGAAAGATGATGCACAAGAAAGCCTGCAAACAGTTTGCTGAAAACAAGCAGACTAAGAACATGGATTACTGGAATCATGTCCTGTGGTCCAATGAGAACAAGATAAACTTATTTTGTTCAGATGGTGTCAAGCGTGTGTGGCGACAACCAGGTGAGGAGTACAAAGACAAGTGTGTCTTGCCTACAGTCATGCATGGTGGTGGGAGTGTTATGGTTTGGGGCTGCATGAGTGCTGCCTTAACTGGGGGGGCTTCAGTTTATTGAGGGAACCATGAATGCCAACATGTACTGTGATTGCTGAATCAGAGCATGATCCCCTCCCTTTAGAGACTGGGCCACAGGGCAGTATTCCAACATAAAGACCCCAAACACACCTCCAAGACGACCACTGCCTTGCTAAAGAAGTTGAGGTGATGGACTGGCCAAGCATGTCTCCAGACCTAAACCCTATTGAGCATCTGTAGGGAATACTCAAATGGAAGGTGGGAGAGCCCAAGGTCTTTAACATCCACCAGCTCTGTGATGTCGTCATGGAGGAGTGGAAGAGGACTCCAGTGGCAACCTTTGAAGCTCTGGTGACCTCCATGCCCAAGAGGGTTAAGGCAGTGCTGTAAAATAATGGTGGCCACACAAAATATTGACACTTTGGCCCAATTTTGACATTTCCACTTAGGGGTCTACTCATTTTTGTTGCCAGCGGTTTAGACATTAATGGCTGTGTGTTGAGTTATTTTGAGGGGACAGCAAATTTACACTGTCATACAGGCTGTACACTCACTACTTTACTTTGTAGCAAAGTGTCATTTCTTTAGTGTTGTCACATGAAAAGATATAACCTTTCAATAATGAAAGATATCACCTTTCAATAATTGCATTATTTCTAAGTTGACAAGTAGAGTAACCCACTAAAAATCAGTTGAAACCTAGTTACAGCAGTAATTAGGAGGTATAGAACCTTGCATAGTACCACTAATCAGCTGCAGTGGCTGTCCTCCTAAAATTACGCCAAGGACTGTGCTACTTGCACAAGCTATCTCTGAAAATTGGAGTTTCTCTGACTGTTCAGACAATGATAAAGACATTGCATAATATTAACCTCTATGGATGGCCACCAAGAAAAAGAAAAAAAACTTGGTTTCTCTTCGGCACAAAACTGCATGATTAAACTTTAGTAAACAGCATGAAAAGAATCCTGAATTCAGATGAGACCAAGATGGTTTGACTTAGATGGGGTCCTGCATGTTTAGCGTGAACCTGGCCAGGATTATTACAGAGAATACATAGTCCCAACAGTGAAGCACGGAGGTGGGGGTGTGATGATATGGAGCTGCATAAGTGCAAAGAGTGTTGGGGAGATAAAAATTATAGATGGCAACACGAATGCTTGTGGATATACCAAACACTGGCTTCCTTGTCTCCAGAAGCTTGGCAGAAGAGAAATATTCCAGAATAATAGCAATCAAAAGCACACTGCCAAAATCACAAAAGAGTTTCTAAAGAAGATAAAATTGAAAACTATGACCTGATCAAGTATGTCACCTTACTCAAATTCAATCGAACACCGTTGATGTATTTTAAAGTGGAAGATAAAGCAACCCAACCCCTCCTGCAAAGAGCAGCTGAAAAATATTGTTTGTGAAGAATGGTAGAACATCTATCCAGAAATTTGTGCAACACTGGTATGCTCCATGCCGAGAGGGATTGGGTCTGTCATTAAAAGTAAAGGTGGACATGCAAAGTATTGAGAAAAAAAATCTCAGTAATGAAAGGTTTACTGAGTTTTGTTGCATTGAGTTCCTACTGTGGTGCCAATATTTTCAATATGATTAATCTAAACTGGTAGTTTTAATTTTACATAAGAGCAAATTCCCTAATGTAAACATAGAAGTAATGCAATTGGATTGCTCCACTTTTTAAAATAAATTATTTTACATGTTACTAATACTCTCCAAATTAAAAAATAGAAAGCATATGTAATAGGCCACGAGCCATTACTCCTGGGATTCAACTCCTGGCCACTAATAGGAGGCAAAGAATCCCAAAGCTCTAAGAGCACTCAATCCCTCCAAGCTATCTGGCATTCTAGTCTCCTCTTTGCCTCCACAGGTGGAAGATGAACAATTGAGGTGCTCCTGATTCTTCGTTGAGATTTCAGACCCATTTTTCCATCAGAAAACTGCGACTGAGAGACAGAGGGGAGATTAAAGTATTGGGCAGTGGCATAATCACTCCCAGTAAAGGAGTTAGTTACAAGCCTGCCACAAGTGTCACAGGGACCGGTCCCTTAGCCTTTTCCTGTTGGGTGGTTGATATACTCCACACACAGATCCTCTGCTGTGACGTACACAGCACTAGATGGGGTCTGTACCAAAAGCAGTCTTTTCTGCAGCCAATAAGCCCGGTAGAGTGGGTGCATCTGAGTTAAGTTCAGCCACTTTTTGCACTCACATAGGGAAAGATTGATTAGTAGGGGAGCTAAGGGTTAAAAGCTGAGCACCTTATTAGTTTTTCAGCACTCACATAGCCCACAAGCTATTAGTAGGTACACCAATTATCTGTTTGGCAATGTGAAGGGGAGTCTCTGTGTATTTTATATTTGTTGTGCACTGAACAAGATCCACAAAATAGAACTCTTGGAAAGTGCATGCCACCAAGGTTCACTTCATCAGACCCAACGTCAGCATACAGCAAAAGAGTCCAATTGTGGCAGCATATAAATTATTTCATAGCATGATCAAGGGAGCCATCCCTTAAAGGGACATGAAACCCAAACATTTTCTTTCATGATTCAGATAGCGAATACAATTTTAAACAACTTTCTAATTTACTTCTATTATTCAATTTTTTTTTTCTCTTGGTATCATTTGTTGAAGGAGCAGCAATGCACTAATGGTTTCTAACTAAACACATGGGTGAGCCAATGACAATCGGTATATATATATATATATATATATATATATATATATATATATATATATATATATATATATATATATATATATATATATGCAGCGACCAACCAGCAGCTAGAACCTAGATTCTCTGCTGCTTCTGAGCTTTCATAGATAAACCTTTTAGCAAAGAATAACAAGATAATGAAGCAAATTAAATAATATAAGTAAATTGGAAAGTTGTTTAAAATCATATTCTCTATCTAAATCATGAAAGAAAATGTTTTTTGTTTCATGTCCCTTTAAAGGGACAGTCTACACCAGAATTTTTATTGTTTTAAAAGATAGATAATCCCTGTATTACCAATTTCCCAGTTTTGCATAACCAACACAGTTATAATAATATACTTTTAACCTCTGTGATTATCTTGTATCTAAGCCTCTGCAAACTGCCCCTTTCTTCAGTTCTTTTGACAGACTTGCAGTCTAGCCAATCAGTGCCTGCTCACAGATTACTGCACGAGCACAGTGTTATCTATAAACGTGAAATACGTGAACTAACACCCTCTAGTGGTGAAAAACTGTTAAAATGCAATCTGAAAGAGGTGGGCTTCAAGGTCTAAGAAATTAGCATATCAACCTCCTAGGTTAAGCTTTCAACTAAGAATACCAAGAGAACAAAGCAAAATTGGTGATAAAAGTAAATTGGAAAATTGTTTAAAATTACATGCTCTATCTGAATCATGAAAGTTTATTTTGGCCTAGACTGTCCCTTTAATGTAGCAACTTTGTTTTATAACTTTTGATACTTAATAAATCATTTATATGCTGTTTTAAAGGTAACAGTTACATTGTTTCCAAATATTTTATTTACATTTTTCTACATGTACAGTTATACCTCACTTTACAGTTCTTCACTTTATAGCGATTTGCGGAGCTGAAGTTCAACCTCCAAGGATTTTGAAACAGTGCTGTAATCATTGTGAGATTGTGAGAACAATGACTGGTACTATTTTGTTATGCCCAGTTCACTCTGTTTACAGCATTACAGTTCAATCTGTGTATCAGTGTTCTAGTCCTGCAAATTTTACTACAGTAATTGTCACTATTTTACAGGTACAGTTTTTATTGAATACTAATTGAATACTGTGCTGTGCTAAATTAAACTAAACGGAGCTCTATTGCACCCCTAAAATATGTTAGTTCAAACATGTTTTCAAGTTTTTAAACACACTGGCAAGTGAAAAGAAAGCTAAAACTGCCTTGTTTCACTTTAAGGCGTCTTTCACTTTACAGCGGGGCTCCAGTCCCTGTATTACAATAATAAAATAAAAAAATAATGGTGGTTCTTCATTTATTATTTTTATTTGTCTGCTTGTGTAATTTGTCCCCACTCCCATACATTATCCTTTAGAGCAGAGGACAGCAACCTCGGCACCCCATGTGTTTTGGAACTTCATTTCTCATCATACTTAGCCAGCCTAAAGAGTGGCTGAGCATCATGGGAAATGTAGTTCCAAACATTTGGGGTGCAGACCCCTGCTTTAGAGGGTAGATCCACTGATAACAATTTTATTTTCTATTTTGCAGGATTGTTACCATTTCAGCTTTGCAATTCCTGAATGGATCTCAGACATTATAAGTTTAATGCTGCTCTTACTTTTAATGGAATCTGTCCTCCGTCTATTTCTTTAATATAAGGGAGTGCTTCAGATTTTGCTCCAGGATTTAAAGGTTTGTGTCCTCTCTAGTTATGGTACCTATGCCTCCTCCAAGTATGCACAATTTTGTTTTCTATTTTGCAGGATTGTTACTAGTTCATTTTTACAATAACATGAATGGATCTCATTTGGCATTCTAACAATCTAATGCTGCTGTTGCCCTGTTGCTTCTATTGAAATCTGTCCTCTCTCTGTTTGGAGTGCTTCAGATTTTGCTTCAGGATTTAAAGGTTTGTGTGGGGTGCTCGGTAGTTGTGGCTGCTATGCCTCCTCCAAGTATACGCAAATGTTTTATGCCTGGAAGTCATCATAAAGTTACATTATCGGGTTCTTCTGCATCATCAGGGATCAGAATACCTTAGGGTGTCCTTATAGTTTTCAGACTCATATACTTTAGGTTGTTTTCTGAAGGTTTTTTTATCATCATGACCAGTCTACTTTTTTCATGTTTCAGCTTGCACATCTTAGTAATTTGTTTAAAGAGGTTTTATGTACTTCAGACATCCATAACCCTAAATCATCTTAGGAAAAAACCTTCTAAACAAGTGGATTTGACTTTTAAACCAGTTAAGTTTTCTGTTCCTAAGGCTATTATTAAAATAATTTTCAGAGAGTAAACCAAGTCTGGTCTTCTATTTTAATCTGCCCTCTAAATTTAATGAAATATTTCCTTCATTAGCTTCTAATGTAGAGCTTTGGGAAATGTTTCCAGTGGTGGATGGTGCCACCCACTTTAGCCAAATGCATTACAATTCCCTTAGAGAAGAGTACATTTTTCAGGAACCATATAGACATGAAATTGGTAACCTTTCATCGAAAAGGCCTTTTTCAGCAAGCATTGCTTCTGTAGCAGTTGTGTATGCTGTTTAGTGTTAGCTAATCTCAGAAGACTCTGTGGATGAAGAATTTCAAAATTGTTCAAAAAGTTGACAAATGCACTTATTGGTGGTCCCGTTGTCATCATAATTTGATTTTATTCAAGGTATATGACTTTTACCAGTGCTGACCAAAAGGGCTTTATCATTTAAGTCATTCTCTGCAAAAAGGGTGTCCAAATATACACCTATATCTCTCCTTTTCAAAGAAGAATTTATTTAGACGTTGGTCTTGACGTTATCATATTCACTGTGTCTGGAGGAAAAGGAACTTTTTTTTTACCTCAGGACAAGAAGTCTAAGGGAAAAATAGAACAAAAAGTATTTTTTCGTTCTTTTTGTCAATCTAGGAACTAAAAATCTTCCTCCTCCTTACAATGACTTGAATCTTCCAGATCTTCCTGGAAGTTATATCCAGTTGGAACAAGACCAAGCATTTTATGAGTCGTCTTCCTCTTCTAAATCAGCATTAAGGTATGGCCCCAATCCAGATTATTTTGGTAGCGAGCAGTTTACGCCTTTTTTTTTAGAAGACCTATCGCAGTATGTTCAAGATCTCTAGGTTCTAAACATAGTGTCCCAGGAATAATGAATAGGTTTCAAATCAAGGCCCTTTCAAGGAAGGTGTCTTCTGTCTCATATTCGAAAAGACTTTCAAATTTTATTAGCTGTAGTTTGTCTTGGAACAATGATATTATTCCATCCTTTTATATTATTCACAAGAAAGAAGGAATTTTCCGGCCAATTCTGGACTTAATGAAGTTAAATGCATTTCTCAAAGTTCCTATTTTAAACATAGTAACAATCTGGACAATTCTACCACTTATTCAACAGGTGAATTTATGTGAACGTTTAATTGGAAGGATGCCTTATTTCCTTTTCCAAGACCAACTCCAGGTTCTAAGATTTTTAGAACAAAAATTTTCAGTTTGTGGTTCTTCTGTTTGGTCTGTTTACATCTTCCAGAATTTTTACAAAAGTTCTAGGAAATATAATGTCTGAAATAAGAGCTCATGTAGTTAAGGGGCTCTATACCTGGACAACATTTTGGTTCAGGCTCCATTTTTCCCCCTCATTGCAACAGTCTACTATTGTTTTCTTTGCATACATGGTTAAAGAATTAATTTAAAGGAGTTGTCTTTCTAATTTATCATTAGTCTCTTTTCTAAGATTCATTATATACTAAGTTACTATGCAGCGATCAAACTTACAGTCAGTTTTCTCACAACTACGCTAAATTTCCAACACATCTTTATCTCAATCTGTGGTAGTGTTAGTTGTGATGACTGCAGCACCAGATGCTCTTTCTTTTGCCTAGTTTCATATAAGACCTCTTCAACTTTGCATGCTTTGACAATGTTGCAAAAATTGCAATCAACTATCTCATAGAATCCTATGGGATTCTTCAGTGAGGCAATCTCAGTCCTGGTGGTTAGTTTTCCAAACTATTTTTCTGGAGACGTCCTTTATTCGAAAACAATGGATAATAATGTCTGCAGATAGCATACTCTGAGACTGGGGTTCAGTCTGGAGATCCAGGAGAGCATATGGAGCTTGGTTTCCTCAGTAGGTGCAGTTACCTATAATTATCTTTGATTCAGTTCAATCTTAAGGTTCCTTCAGAGCTGTCTTCTTCTGAAAGGAGAAACTTATCCGAGTTTTAATTCAGACAATGTTACAGCTGTAGCTTATATGCATGATCAAGGGGGAACTTGCTGTTCCTTAGCAATAATTTAGGAAGTCTCAAGTTTTTTGGACTCAGAAAAATGTATATTTTGCATCCCAGGAAGGAAATCTGGGAAGCAGATTTCCTTAGAAGGTAATATCTTCAACAGGAATGTTTTCTTCTTCAGCTACTTTACTTCTAGATTGTGTAACAATGTTGTCTCCCAGAGTAAGACCTGGTGACTCCTGGTTCCAAGAGTCATAGTTTGAATTGACTAACTAAACTTAGTTTGTAAATCTGATTCAGATGTCAAGTTTTCTACAATCATAAAGATATTGATTCTGTCATCTTGATGGATTAGAGATTGTATACCTATTTTTTTTATAACAGAGGTTCCATTGAGGCTGAAATAAATACCTTATTTCAGGCCATAAAGTAACATTTCTCAAATTAGTTGGAAAGTTGTTTCTTTCCTGCTTTTGAAAACCAGGGTTTTAGCTGACATTCTTTTAGAATTCCACTAATTCTTATTGCAAGTCGGCACTGAAAATTATTTATTTGTTAAAATACTTTCTCTAAATTCCACCACTCTGATGTGTTTGGTAGGAAGGTCCTTCAGGCAGCAGTGTCTGATAATTAGACAAAAAAATTTTCTCCAAAGCTTGGGTATTAGTTCACAGGAGTGATGGCTCATGGACTCTCAACACCTTATGAAAGAAAACAAATGTTATGCTTAAGGGATAAATTCATTTATTTGTGGTGAGATTCCACAAGACACCATTTTCAATTTTTTTTTTACGTAATTGTTTTTTTCTGGCAGCAGTTTATTTGCACCTCTTTTTGTCTACTTTCCTTTCCCATCTTTCTACGTCTCCTTTCATGGCTATATGTCAGACTGGAATACCAGAGAAGTGGGAAGGATTGAGTGCTCTTAGACCGTTGAGATTCTTTGCCTTTATCCGAGTGGCCAGGAGTTGAATCCCAGGAGTTGGCTCATGGACTCATCACCATTAATAAAATTTATTTATCAGGTAAGCATACATTTTGTTTTATAATAAAATCTTTGAATGTTGGTGTCATAACATTTTTCTCACTTTTTAAGAAACAATTCAGTTATGTTGAAATAATGTTCATGTAACACCTTAAAGGGACAGTATACACTCATTTCTTTCATGTAATTAGCAAGAGTCCATGAGCTAGTGACGTATGGGATATACATTCCTACCAGGAGGGGCAAAGTTTCCCAAACCTCAAAATGCCTACAAATACACCCCTCACCACACCCACAAATCAGTTTTACAAACTTTGCCTCCTATGGAGGTGGTGAAGTAAGTTTGTGCTAGATTCTACGTTGATATGCGCTCCGCAGCAGGTTGGAGTCCGGTTTTCCTCTCAGCGTGCAGTGAATGTCAGAGGGATGTGAGGAGAGTATTGCCTATTTGAATTCAATGATCTCCTTCTACGGGGTCTATTTCATAGGTTCTCTGTTATCTTTCGTAGAGATTCATCTCTTACCTCCCTTTTCAGATCGACGATATACTCTTATATATACCATTACCTCTACTGATTCTCGTTTCAGTACTGGTTTGGCTTTCTACTACTTGTAGATGAGTGTCCTGGGGTAAGTAAGTCTTATTTTCTGTGACACTCTAAGCTATGGTTGGGCACTTTTATATAAAGTTCTAAATATATGTGTTTAAACATTTATTTGCCTTGACTCAGGATGTTCAACATTCCTTATTTCAGTCAGTCAGTTTCATATTTGGGATAATGCATATGAATTAATCAATTTTTTTCTTACCTTAAAATTGGACTTTTTCCCTGTGGGCTATTAGGCTCGCGGGGGCTGAAAATGCTTCATTTTATTGCGTCATTCTTGGCGCTGACTTTTTTGGCGTTCCGGATGTGGCGTCATTTTTGGCGCCAAAAGCATTTAGGCGCCAAATAATGTGGGCGTCTTTTTTGGCGCTAAAAAATATGGGCGTCACTATTGTCTCCACATTATTTAAGTCTCATTATTTATTGCTTCTGGTTGCTAGAAGCTTGTTCACTGGCATTTTTTCCCGTTCCTGAAACTGTCATTTAAGGAATTTGATCAATTTTGTTTTATATGTTGTTTTTTCTATTACATATTGCAAGATGTCTCCGTTTGTCCCTGAGTCAGAAGCCACTTCTGGAAAAATGCTTAACTGAGTTTCAGTTCTACCAAAGCTAAGTTCATTTATTTTAAATGTTATAAATGTTTATCTTTAGCTATGGTTTGTAATAAGTTATTATGATATACTTTTACATGCAGATTCCATTAGTATTTATGCTTTATACATTTCCATTCTTAAGTGCAAGAAATGTTTAGAAGATTTATAAGAAATATTTTTTCTGATTAAGGCTATGTCTGACTTTGTGCCTTCTAATACGATTTTTAGGTCTTTTTCACTTCTTTTTTAATTATTGAAGTTTCAAATGACCAACAACATACTGATTTATCCTTCTCTGATGATGTTTTTTTCTCTTTCAGAAATTCTCTTCATCAGATATTGACACTAACAAATCTACTTTTTTATATAATTTTTTTATTATTAAAGTACATTTGTTCTTTGTTGAAGAGGTGTTGATTATTTTGGATATTAAGGTAACTAGTTCTTTAAGACTAGCTGACACTATTTCTGCCTTTTTATTTCTTCTGTGATTTCAGAGGTTTTCTTTCCAATTCCCCATACTAGGGAATGGAATAGGCTGAGAATTTTCTTTTATTTTTAAACTATATTCTTTGTCAGCAGTTAAATTCAATTTGGAGGGTTCTCCAATTTATTGGAGCTATCTCTACTACTAATTATGCTATTGTTTTTGTAGCAAAATAGTATTTATTTTCCTTTATATAGTTGTATCTTATTTTTGGAAAATTATTTAGTTTCAGGTACTTTTCTTGGTCCTGTGATATTGCAATTGCTTCATTTTTTCTGTTTACTTTAAGGTCAAGTATCAGATCATGATTTATTTTAGCATTGTTAAGGGACAACATTTACTAGACTAGGTGCCGTGGCATTTGTCTTGTTGTTTTGCATTTTGCAAGTCCTCTGTTTTGACTGGTCCTTTAAACTGGACTATCATGCTAATGATTTCATTTGTGTCTTCATTTTATTGAATATATTCGCAAATGAGGGTTAATCTATGTCTTAAGCTATTTTAGCTAGAAGAATTCTGTGATTTTTAAAAAAAAAAAAAAAAAAAAAGAAAATCCATATTTCTTTTGTTCTAAGATAATCAATTATAATTGGATTCAATTCTTAACTGTTACTATGGGCTTCAAGATTGAGTTCTAAGACTAAAACTTTAAGCTTATACTAGTTTGGTTGTTCTTATTAAGGAACGAATCCTGAGTTCTTTCCCAAGTAACATGTTTTTAATTGGGGTTCGAAATTAGCTCCCTAATGTTGCGATGCACGTGCCGTATTCCAGCTTGGCTGGTAAGGGGCAGGTTAAGACTTCTTTGAAATTTATTTGGTTCTATTTTGTCCAAATTTCTTTGTTTTATTCCAGTAAGGCTAACACTTTCTTTCAGTGTGTTTCTGTCCTATATATTTTGGATACTGTTGAGGCATGGCTGGGTACCCATGGGGTTCAAGCGCTGCTCAGACCTGGAATCTTCTGGGGTTTTTATTCCAGTTCCTTTTCCAGGAACTGGGTTTTGGAGTTTTATTCAAACTATTTTGCCTTTTTGTGGTCATTGATAGCATTATTTGTTTTCTTTAGATACAATAAATGTGTATTCTTCATTTTTCTGTTTTCATTCAGATTATTTCCTGAGGATGCGGATTCTCATATGTTTCACTTGCTCTTCAGGACATAGTTAGAGGATCTTTTTTCAAAAGCTCTTAATTCCTTGCGCAAGGGTCACCTTTTTTTAGGTTTCCAGATAGTTTATGTCACTATCTTTGTCTCTATCAGACAAGGGACAATTTGTATTGGGTTCCGTCTGTCGGTACCTTTAGTCTCTATTATTTCCTTCAGTTGCTATATATGCATAGAAGTTTTAACAGCATTGGATTCAATTCCCTTTGCTCATTTTCAATGGAAAGATCCTTTCCAGCTTTTTATGAGTGTTGTTTCTTCAAGAACATGGTTGGAGGATCAATTAACCAAAAAGTTTGTTGATTCCTCAGACAAGAGTAACCTTTTTTAGATTTCCGGATAGATTCAGTGTCCATGACTCTGTCTCTGTTGGACAGGAGACGTCTGAAATTGGTTTCAGCTTATCGAAACCTTCAGTCTCAATCATTCCCTTCGGTAGTCTTATGCATGGAAATTCTAGGTTCTTATGACTGCTGCATTGGACGTGTTCCCCTTTGCTCATTTTCACATGCGACCTCTTCAGCTCTGTATGCTGAACCAGTGGTGCCGGGATTATACAAAGATATCTCATTTAATATCTTTAAAACTGATTGTTCGACACCCTCTGACGTGGTACAGACCACCATCGTTTAGTTCAGGGGGCTTCTTTTTTTCTTCCAACCTGGACTGTGATCTCAACAGATGCAAGTCTGACAGGTTGGGGAGCTGTATGGGGGTTTCTGACAGCACAAGGGGTTTGGGAAATCTCAGGAGGTGAGATTACCAATCAATATTTTGGAACTCCGTGCAATTTTCAGAAGCTCTTCAGTCATGGCCTCTTCTAAAGAGAGAATCGTTCATTTGTTTTCAGACAGACAATGTCACAACTGTGGCATATATCAATCATCAAGGAGGGACTCACAGTCCTCTGGCTATGAAAGAAGTATCTCGTATACTGGTATGGGCGGAATCCAGCTCCTGTCTAATCTCTGTGGTTCATATCCCAGGTATTGACAATTGGAAAGCGGATTATCTCAGTCGCCAAACGTTACATCCGGGCAAGTGGTCTCTTCACCCAGAGGTGTTTCTTCAGATTGTTCAAATGTGGGGACTTCCAGAAATAGATCTGATGGCTTCTCATCTAAACAAGAAACTTCCCAGGTATCTGTCCAGATCCAGGGATCCTCAGGCGGAAGCAGTGGATGCATTGTCACTTCCTTGGAAGTATCATCCTGCTTATATCTTTCCGCCTCTAGTTCTTCTTCCTAGAGTAATCTCCAAGATTCTGAAGGAATGCTCGTTTTTTTCTGCTGGTGGCTGCAGCATGGTCTCACAGGTTTTGGTATACGGATCTTGTCCGCATGGCTTCTTGCCAACCGTGGACTCTTCCGTTAAGACCAGACCTTCTGTCACAAGGTCCTTTTTTACCATCAGGATCTCAAATCCTTAAATTTAAAGGTATGGAGATTGAACGCTTGATTCTTAGTCAAAGAGGTTTCTCTGTTTCTGTGATTAATACTATGTTACAGGCTCGTAGATCTGTATCTAGGAAGATATATTATCGAGTCTGGAAGACTTACATTTCTTGGTGTCTTTCTCATCATTTTTCCTGGCATTCTTTTAGAATTCCGAGAATTTTTCAGTTTCTTCAGGATGGTTTGGATAAAGGTTTGTCTGCAAGTTCCTGGAAAGGACAAATCTCTGCTCTTTCTGTTCTTTTTCACAGAAGGATTGCTATTCTTCCTGATATTCATTGTTTTGTACAAGCTTTGGTTCGTATAAAACCTGTTATTAAGTCAATTTCTCCTCCTTGGAGTTTGAATTTGGTTCTGGGGGCTCTTCAAGCTCTTCCTTTTGAACCTATGCATTCACTGGACATTAAATTACTTTCTTGGAAAGTTTTGTTTTCTTTTGGCCATTTCTTCTGCTAGAAGAGTTTCTGAATTATCTGCTCTTTCTTGTGAATCTCCTTTTCTGATTTTCCATCAGGATAAGGCGGTGTTGCGAACTTCTTTTAAATTTTTACCTAAGGTTGTGAATTCTAACAACATTAGTAGAGAAATTGTGGTTCCTTCATTATGTCCTAATCCTAAGAATTCTAAGGAGAGATCATTGCATTCTTTGGATGTAGTTAGAGCTTTGAAATATTATGTTGAAGCTACTAAGAATTTCCGAAAGACTTCTAGTCTATTTGTTATCTTTTCCGGTTCTAGGAAAGGTCAGAAGGCCTCTGCCATTTCTTTGGCATCTTGGTTGAAATCTTTAATTCATCATGCTTATGTCGAGTCGGGTAAATCTCCGCCTCAAAGGATTACAGCTCATTCTACTAGGTCAGTTTCTACTTCCTGGGCGTTTAGGAATGAAGCTTCGATTGATCAGATTTGCAAAGCAGCAACTTGGTCTTCTTTGCATACTTTTACTAAATTCTACCATTTTGATGTGTATTCTTCTTCTGAAGCAGTTTTTGGTAGAAAAATACTTCAGGCAGCTGTTTCAGTTTGATTCTTCTGCTTATAATTTCAGTTTTCTTCATTATAAGATTTAAACTTTATTTTGGGTGTGGATTATTTTTCAGCAGAATTGGCTGTCTTTATTTTATCCCTCCCTCTCTAGTGACTCTTGCGTGGAAGATCCACATCTTGGGTAGTCATTATCCCATACGTCACTAGCTCATGGACTCTTGCTAATTACATGAAAGAAAACATAATTTATGTAAGAACTTACCTGATAAATTCATTTCTTTCATATTAGCAAGAGTCCATGAGGCCCACCCTTTTTTGTGGTGGTTATGATTTTTTTGTATAAAGCACAATTATTCCAATTCCTTGTTTTTTATGCTTTCGCACTTTTTTCTTATCACCCCACTTCTTGGCTATTTGTTAAACTGATTTGTGGGTGTGGTGAGAGGTGTATTTGTAGGCATTTTGTGGTTTGGGAAACTTTGCCCCTCCTGGTAGGAATGTATATCCCATACGTCACTAGC
Organism: Bombina bombina; assembly: GCF_027579735.1. NCBI lineage: Eukaryota > Metazoa > Chordata > Amphibia > Anura > Bombinatoridae > Bombina > Bombina bombina. Next base: position 1,004,575,669 of record NC_069503.1, read on the forward strand.
TCATGGACTCTTGCTAATTACATGAAAGAAATATCTGTTTAATTACATGAAAGAAATATCTGTTTATCAGGTAAGTTCTTACATAAATTATGTTTTTCATAAAACTGCATGTTATAGACACTACTATAAAGAATAAGATGCACAGATACTGATATAAAAATCCAGTATAAAATGGTTTAAAACATACTTAGAAGCTTTCAGTTTAGCTCTGTTGAAAAGGCAGTTGGAAAGCCCACTACAAGTGGGAAGTAAGACACTCCCCCTTCTTTTACATATGAAAAGACCCTTTACACAAACAGGAGCAAGCTGCAGAACATAGCTGACGGTATTCAAATAAAACTTTGGGGCTTGGTTAGGAGTCTGAAAATCAGAGCAATGTTATTTAAAAATAAACAAAATTATACATTTTTAAGAAAAACATTTTTTTTATGGGCTTTATAAATAGATCATCTACAAAACATTTATGCAAAGAAAAAATGAGTGTATAATGTCCCTTTAAGAAAGGCTGTGTTTCTGACTCATGCATGTAAATGGGAATTATGATGTTGCTAATGCTGTCTAATGATATGGCCAATCCTGTCCTCCTGCAATAGCATAAGACACACCATATACAAGGGGGGGGGGGGGCATTACTACAATTTTTCTATCTTAGCATTTCTGAAAAACAAATTAGTTTGACAAAATATACAGTATTTCTTTAACAAAAGCACCATTTTAATATTTGGTATGATTAACATTTTTTTTCAACAACTCTTTGTCAAACATTAATTCTACATATTTATATTAAATTGTGGATTCCACATTATTTCGCTATGTTAAAGCATTCCAGAGCATGTCTTGAGATTCTTCAGTGTGTTTTGCCTTTTCCCTTTAAATATTCTCAAACATGGGAACAAAAGGCTTGAGGTCTTTTGATTGTTGAGTCAGAGATATGCAATTTAGTACACTTTGATCTTGCTTGTACTTCATATATGGCTAGCACAGCTTTTTGATGGGTGTTTACAGTTGTGCCTCAATTGTTTACCTAATATTTGCTATTGGTGTTGCTTTTATTGGATGCTTTTAAAAATATCCCAATAAACTTCAAGGTTTTATATTTGGTGGCTACTTATATGGCTTTTTAGTGAGTGCGGAGTCTATTTGCTACAATTTCATGTTTACAGTTGTGTCCTGCTGGAAAATAAATCCTTTTTTTAGACAACTTTTAGCCAGAAGGAGTTGCAGGTCTTTGCAGAAGAGCGCATCACTTTAGTTAACGTGTAGTTGATCTTGTTCATGTCACAAACTCCAGAGTAGGAAACCATCCCCACACACCTGAATATTTCCTGCACTATATTTAATTGTAGGTTTTACACACTGTGGGAGTAGCACTTCATGCTTCAGTCTGCTTACAGGAACTCTTAGATTGCAACCTAAAAATGCAGGTTTTTTTTTTATTTCTAAACAGAACATTTTGCTTTTTTTCTAGTCTTCCACCATGACAGTTCTGTATTGTTTGGTCCATGCTAAATGTTTATATTTGTTTCCTCAACAAATAAGGAACAGATAAGAAATTTAGAGACCAATATTCTTTATTGAATACTGCACCTTAGACTGTTCTTCTTACTGTGGGGGTTTCCTGGTTTTTCTAGGCTTGATTTGTGGATACAAATTCTGTTTTATTTGAAAATGATATTAGCTTGATAAACTTGTCATCAGAATGGGGGTCACTTTAGGTCTCATAGGTGTTGCTTAGAATGAAAATGATTTAGTTTCTGAAAATGTCTTCAGAGTTCATTGCATTGTTTATTTAGAAATATTCAACTTAGTTACAGTTTGCTGCTTGTAAAGTTTTTCAGCACTTAGATCAACCTGCCCACATAGTGCTTTACTAATCTCCCTTTGAGAAGAATATAAAGTGTTTTTTTTTTATTAAAGTCCTAAGGTCTAAACAGTAACCCTTGCAGAAGCACTAGCAGGACTGCAATATAATTAATATAATGTGTCAGTTGTTAAAAGACAAGGATTTTACTCTTTGAATAAAATATATAGTCTCACAACAGTTTTAATATTTGTAAAATGGTTGGATAAAATACACATTTTGGAACTTCGGCTAATAAAATGGAGAAAAACAACAATCACTCTCTGGCATAGAAGTGTGCAATAAAAGCTATAACAGCATATGTGTGGCTACTGTCCTGTAATCAACAAATGTGATTCATCCTGTAGTATGTCATATTTTTATACACTTTTTGAGTGGACAGGTTTTGAATGACCTATTAAATTAATTGCAGTGTTCCAAATCTTTGGAAATTATTTCAGAAATCAGAAAAAAAGCACATGCAGTGCTTCAGAACACTCATATTTTACTAATGAAGCCTGGGAAGGAGATGATTTTAAAATAATGTTTTCCAAGTTCAGTGCACATAAGATGCCAGGTTCCTTCATTTTGGTGTTTGCTTAAAATTTGACAAGTCTCAAGAGAACATCCAAAAAGCTACTTGTTAACAGCGGGTTTCATTTATAGCTTCCCATTAATTTGACATTTTGCTGTAGATTAGTTTTGGTATGTTTTCATAACTCTTATATATTATCAGCAGTCCATGAAAAAAAGTCAACCTCATCTACACAAGATAACAGACACTCAGGCTTTATGTTAAGACAGATCCTAGATTCAATTTAATTTTTATTGGAAAGTTAAAATATTTTTCATATGAGAATTATACTGTGCGTGAATCCATAGCATTTACTTTTATGTACTCGGTTCCATAGGTTAGGAATGAATTACAATTACTTATATTCTCTTTGTTACTGACAGCGAAGGGACTGATATCTGTTTCTGGCAGCCATAGGGTTAATTACTAGGAAGTTTAGAAATAATTACATATAGTTTTGTATTAAAAGGACATAAAAGTGCAGAATGAAAGTAACAAAATGTGATAGAGCGTTTTATTATTGCACTATTACTTGCACATAACAATGTGTGTACCCCTCCAAAGGGATTAAATGCATAGTTAAAACCAGGTCCAGGACCTAGCAGGTGGGTGTGGTGTGGATGGTTGTTCACGTTCCTTTACAAACTTCAGTAATACTGGTTTATAAAAGTTTTAAGGTAAAGTAAAAAATAATAATAATGCTGAATACAAAATACAAAAACAAGCTCACTTGTAGACGTCTGCAAAAATTCAAAGCTACAGACAATGGATTGCCTCTTATAAGTGCAGTGACAAGACTTGTTTTCCTAGAAAACAGCTGAGAGTGCACTCACTCTCAGAGAACAGCTCAACTCTTGAATCATTGCTAATCCAACTGCATACTAAGTCATATCTCAGCCTGTATATGCTGCTGATGTATCCGAGGACAGCAGATCCATAGTGCACATGTGCAGTGGTGCTGGCACTCGTGTATGCTACTGGTAATTGGCTAGCAAACGGGCGGCTTCAGAGGCCAATGGAAAGCTCTTAAATGACAAAAGTACATTTCAGTAAAAAAAAAAAAAAAAAACTGGAAACCAATTGGAAAGTCATACATGAAAGTATAATCTTTTTTTTGTTTCTTTCAAAGAGCATTATAATTACTTTCATGTAGCTTTAAAGGGGCATTAAACACTAAATAAAAGCTAGATAGAAAGATGCACTCAATTAATAACATGTATATTATTTTTTTAAAGTTTCATTAGTTGTTTTAAATATTGACAAAATAAGTGGGAGCTGCCTTAGGTTACATTCTCTGCTGTGGCCAATTAGGGACAGTTATAAATACTATAGGTCACTAGGGCATGCAGCATGAAAAGCAGAGATTTTTTATGTATACAGCTTGTCATGTTTATATTACCATCTTAATATGTTTAATGTCCCTTTAAGGGGAATTTGAAAGTAAAATATTCCTCCTGGAGCCTGCATGTGCAACTTATCGTTACACAGGTCTTGATATTTAAGATAAGGGAATGATCATCTTCTCTGGTATTAGAGGTGAGGCAAGGAAGCTTTGTGCTCACAAGAGCCCAATGGGAGCCTCGTTCTCATGTCATGAGGCACGACAGAGAACCTAGCACAGCGATGGGCAGCACATGTAAGATATATATTATATGAATACACATATTAACACATAAATATATATGTATATAAGCATATACATGTACATATATATATTATATGAATACACATATTAACACATAAATATATATATGTATATAAGCATATACATGTACATATATATATTATATGAATACACATATTAACACATAAATATATATGTATATAAGCATATACATGTACATATATATATTATATGAATACACATATTAACACATAAATATATATGTATATAAGCATATACATGTACATATATATATATTATATGAATACACATATTAACACATAAATATATATGTATATAAGCATATACATGTACATATATATATTATATGAATACACATATTAACACATAAATATATATATGTATATAAGCATATACATGTACATATATATATTATATGAATACACATATTAACACATAAATATATATATGTATATAAGCATATACATGTACATATATATATTATATGAATACACATATTAACACATAAATATATATATGTATATAAGCATATACATGTACATATATATATATATTATATGAATACACATATTAACACATAAATATATATGTATATAAGCATATACATGTACATATATATATTATATGAATACACATATTAACACATAAATATATATGTATATAAGCATATACATGTACATATATATATTATATGAATACACATATTAACACATAAATATATATGTATATAAGCATATACATGTACATATATATATTATATGAATACACATATTAACACATAAATATATATGTATATAAGCATATACATGTACATATATATATTATATGAATACACATATTAACACATAAATATATATGTATATAAGCATATACATGTACATATATATATTATATGAATACACATATTAACACATAAATATATATATGTATATAAGCATATACATGTACATATATATATTATATGAATACACATATTAACACATAAATATATATGTATATAAGCATATACATGTACATATATATATTATATGAATACACATATTAACACATAAATATATATATGTATATAAGCATATACATGTACATATATATATTATATGAATACACATATTAACACATAAATATATATGTATATAAGCATATACATGTAAGATATATATTATATGAATACACATATTAACACATAAATATATATGTATATAAGCATATACATGTACATATATATATTATATGAATACACATATTAACACATAAATATATATGTATATAAGCATATACATGTAAGATATATATTATATGAATACACATATTAACACATAAATATATATGTATATACGCATATACATGTACATATATATATTATATGAATACACATATTAACACATAAATATATATGTATATAAGCATATACATGTACATATATATATTATATGAATACACATATTAACACATAAATATATATGTATATAAGCATATACATGTACATATATATATTATATGAATACACATATTAACACATAAATATATATGTATATAAGCATATACATGTACATATATATATTATATGAATACACATATTAACACATAAATATATATGTATATAAGCATATACATGTACATATATATATTATATGAATACACATATTAACACATAAATATATATGTATATAAGCATATACATGTACATATATATATTATATGAATACACATATTAACACATAAATATATATATGTATATAAGCATATACATGTACATATATATATTATTTGAATACACATATTAACACATAAATATATATGTATATAAGCATATACATGTACATATATATATTATATGAATACACATATTAACACATAAATATATATGTATATAAGCATATACATGTACATATATATATTATATGAATACACATATTAACACATAAATATATATGTATATAAGCATATACATGTACATATATATATTATATGATACACATATTAACACATAAATATATATGTATATAAGCATATACATGTACATATATATATTATATGAATACACATATTAACACATAAATATATATGTATATAAGCATATACATGTAAGATATATATTATATGAATACACATATTAACACATAAATATATATGTATATAAGCATATACATGTACATATATATATTATATGAATACACATATTAACACATAAATATATATATGTATATAAGCATATACATGTACATATATATATTATATGAATACACATATTAACACATAAATATATATGTATATAAGCATATACATGTAAGATATATATTATATGAATACACATATTAACACATAAATATATATGTATATAAGCATATACATGTACATATATATATTATATGAATACACATATTAACACATAAATATATATGTATATAAGCATATACATGTACATATATATATTATATGAATACACATATTAACACATAAATATATATATGTATATAAGCATATACATGTACATATATATATTATATGAATACACATATTAACACATAAATATATATGTATATAAGCATATACATGTACATATATATATTATATGAATACACATATTAACACATAAATATATATATGTATATAAGCATATACATGTACATATATATATTATATGAATACACATATTAACACATAAATATATATGTATATAAGCATATACATGTACATATATATATATATTTAGAGTGAACACACAGTCACCATAGACCGCAATGTAAATGCACTTTTCAGTGCCATTTTTTTCCTAAAACCCCATACCCGCTGACTTTTTTTAAATGAAAGATGCTACTTTTTTTTAATGGAAGCTTACATCCAAGTTTTGGGGGCAATTGGGGGGGGGGGGGCATTTATCACAGTAGCATTAACCAGCCACTTGTAATGGCTTGTTATTTATTGTGCGCCCGTAAATGGGCGGATTTGTGCTCCACTTGTAATTTGGCCCATAATGATAATATGAATCCATTATTTATAAACAGCCCTCAGATGCTAAATGTATGCTGTCCTTTTCTCTTGCAACATGATGCAACCTGTGCTATTGCACAAAACCTAGAAATACATAGGAAGAGAATCTCCCACAGTTTTCTGTCGTCATTGAAGCAGTCAGCCGTTGTTCCAATTAATAATGATATTAGTAATAATAATAATGGTATTAATAAGAATATGTTTGCTATTATAATTATTAATGCAAGTAGTACTAATAGTAGATAAGTATGTGTCTTACAATTACTACACTGTTGTTTTACTTGGTTACAAAGGATTAGCAAATACTATACTAAAATATTGCATCGTTTTAGATGCTAATAATTATAATATTTATATTACTAATCTTAATATTTTTGTATTAGCAATAATGCAAAATGATTGTCATATTTAAAATATCACTATGTAATAGTCTCTTCTATGCAGGGATATATTTTATAAAATGTAAAAAAAATGTTTTCTCTGTTATGCCCCTGAGAATGAAGAGCTCCTTATTTTCACTTATATTTTTATTGTTACAAATTGCTTAGCTTTCTCTAGCAATGTGATCTTCCTGTGGCACGATCGCAAGCAACCTGCATCCTACTAACCTAGCTAGTCTGATACAATAAACCAAATCACTGGACTGCCAGCATTTAACCCCTTACCTGCAATGGATTTTTGTCTGACAGGCAAGGGGTTAAGCAAAACAAAATGTCAGATGACTGAGTAACTGAAATTAGAGGGAATATTTCATGTTTTCAGAAGCTGTCAGGCACTGGGTGGTCTTTGAAAAGGCTCCTGCGGTAACATTTTAAAGGGGAGTTTGTTTGACAGGCAATAACCTTAATCTTTTATGTTATTTCCTTTTAGCTTATGGTTGTATATCTTTAGAATTTCATTGATTGTTTTGAGAGAGTTTCATGTGAACAAGTTAATTAAGGCACATGTATAGCATTGCTTCATTATCCTTAGCTTTACTGCCCCCACATGGAGATGAAGAGAATATGCATTGCCAAGTACCTAGGTAAATATGACTACTTAATTTAATTCAAGATGATTTGAGACAAGCAAGTACTGATGTATTTTTGTAGGTACTGTTTAATGGTTTTGACATGTGTGCTTAAATGTAAGTTATATTTATATAATATAGAAAACGTTTTAAACTGAAAAATTAGCCGTTGATACAAATCCGTTTTAATATACTGTCACCTGACATTTCCTAAATGTATAAATAATATTCTAAAATAAAATAGTGAATAACATTTTCGTATTTAAAATTAGAATACAAGAGAAAAAAAACTGCTTCTTTTGAAAAATTACATGTAATGAAGCCCAAGCAATTCCATATGTCTTATTAAAGAAACACAGGTTCTGCACTGAACACTATCAGTAGTAAATTAGATTTGCCTATTTTGGGCTAGATTACAAGTGAGGCGCTATCTTAAAACACACTGGTAGATAGGCAAATGTGTCCCTTTACCAGCGAATGTTAAATAACCAGCCATTATTAGTGTTCTATGGAAGCGAGCTCTCGTGAGCCTTATTTGTAATACCAGCGTAAGCGCAATATTGCGCTCCACTCATAATCTAGCTTTGTTGGTCCATTATTTTAGTTCTTTAAAATAGTATTTAAACCAAATATTTAACCACACACACTAGTCCCTTTTAAAACCCATTTTAGTATTTAAACAAATATTTATTCACACACACTAGTGCCATATTAAACCCATTTTAGTATTAAAACAAATATTTAACTACACACACTAGTGTCATATTAAACAATTTTATATATTTAAAATTTTCATAGCGTTAATATAGATTTTAAAGAAACATGTTGCATAGTTGACGAGATCCATGAGAAGCAAATACAGTCTTTACCTAGTTGACTAATATCAATTACATATAATAAATGCAGACATCAAGTACATTTAGGTTTGACATAATTCAATTTTGGAAAAACATATTTTTATTTTTTTTGAGTATTACCCATGGTTTCTGGATATCTTCACATAATTATTCTAATTAAAGGGACAGTCTACCATAGAATTGTCATTGCTTTAAAAGATAGATAATCCCTTTATGACCCATTCCCCAGTTTTGCATAACCAACAGAGTTATATTAATACACTTTTTACCTCTGTGATTACCTTGTATCTAGGAACCTTCTTCCAGCCCCCTGATCACATGACTGTGACTGTTTATTATCTATTGTCTTAAATTTAGCATTGTTTTGTGCTAAATCTTAAATAACCCCCTGTGCCTGAACACAGTGTTATCTATATGGCCCACATGTACTTTCTGTCTCTTTGTGTTGACAAGAGGCAGCCCTCAAAGGCTTAGAAATCAGCATATGAGCATGCCTATGTTTAGTTTAAACTAAGAATACCAAGAGAAAAAAGCATGTGATAAGAGGCAGCCCTCAAAGGCTTAGAAATTAGCATATGAGCCTACCTATGTTTAGTTTAAACTAAGAATACCAAGAGAAAAAAGCAAATTTAATGCTAAAAGTAAATTGGAAAGTTGATTAAAATGAAAAGTCCTATCTGAATAATGAAAGTTTAATTTATACTAGACTGTCCCTTTAAGATAGCCACTATTTTTTGCTATTGCCGTTAAGATGAGAAATGTGAGCTTTGGAGAACAATCCTAAGGTTTTTATGATGTATTTAGAAAATAACAGGATTTTCTCAAAATTCAAAATAAATAGATCGATAAACAAAATAAATTTAAAATAAATAAAAAATAGGAAGTAAAAATACATTTTTTGCTTTCCCTTCTCTAATTTCTTCTTTTCACTTGTACAATTCCTACCCTCCTTCACCCTTTCCTTTCTTTTCTTCTCTTTTCATTTGAAACACACTGTGATCAGCTGCATCTTTTGTAGTCATGCTTTAGTAAATTGTAAAAAACTAAAAGGACCATGAGTCAGGTTATGATACAATTGTAACATTGAAACCATGTTTATAGTTACTCATGTTAAATTACTGTTCAATGGAAAGGACAATGTTAGCCAGCAAGGCCCAAAACATGGTATCCAAGCTTTCAGATACGTAAACTCTGTTGTAATCTCATTCCATGTTTTCCTTGTTGTTTGCTTAAATTTGCTACCTAATTGTCTTTTTCAATATCTTAATAAAGATTTCTAAAAAAAAAATAAAAAAATGTTGCACTTCACAGCTATATATATTGATTTGAGTGTATTAACCTAGGAGGTTGTTTCATATAGCCACAATAAGAAATGAGACCAAACCATGGAGAGGATTGGATGAATGATTGGTTGTGCATTTCACATTTGTCACTCATCTTCCACTTTTTTAAAAACCCTTGGATTCCAGAGTGAGCTCCAACGTATTGCACAGTAAGTGAGCACTCAATGAGATAATGAAAAGCAGTTACAAATGCATTATCATTTTTTTAATTTGCTTATTTTAATCACAACATATTTTAAAAAGAAACCCTCTCTAGTAGACCATGATTTGAATAAACGCAGCTGAATCTTTAGTGAAAAAATACAAGTAGTATATTGTGAAACAACAATGTCCCACTTTGTCCTAGATTTTATTTAATGGAGTTCTATTTTCATCACTAATTTGGAGTTTAAATCTTCAAGAGAGGTTTTTGAACATTATAATTGGGACATCTTTTATTGTTCTGTTTCTGTAGAATGTTTAAGCAAAGGGTAATCATATACATTTTTTGGATATATCTCTTTGTAGGGAGCAGTGCCTATTACTTACATTTTTTGTCCACTTCTTTGTTCTGCACTTTTAAGTATTCACTTGAAGTTCTTCTGCTCCACTGTATTCATGGCAAAGAAAGCACGAGAGTAGGATTACTCTCTCATAATTACTCTTGGGGTATGTCATTTTGGTTTTGCAAGGAGTTTCCAGTAGAGCAAATTTTGCTTCTCAATAAAAAATAAACTAAAAACTATATATATATATATATATATATATATATATATATATATATATACTGTGATTTTCTTTAAAGATAGTTTCTCCACTGTTTCTGTTTAGCGAACAACAGAAGATTATACGGTTTATGAATAATATGTTTTATAGTTTAGTACATGATTTCAGGTATAATAACTTTCTAGACTTAAAACAAGACGTGTCGTTATGAATGGACTCAAAAATCAGTATATAGAATTGTATATTTATTTTTGCACCATAAAGTGCACTATTTTACATTTAGGATGCAAAAACCCCAGAGATTAATTATAAATTCAAATGCCCTTTATGGACCATAAGAAAATAGAAATGTGACTTAGGAATTATTATTTCAGTCAATTTGAGAAACAACACGGTAGTGCCGCAGGTAAGGTATTTTTTTTCCAGTTCAGGAAAAAATATCCCCAGTAAGATACAAATAAACTAGAAACTAAAGGCAGGTTATTACATATTAAATTTTATATTAAATGATAACAGAGTTTAAGCTGCATGGAAATTACAATAATCTGTCTATTTTATGGTTTGGATTTTTAGAGCTGTGCTTTAAAGGATAACTTATTAACTGTCCTTGTCATCTAGAGCAGGTGACCTCTTTCAGTTGGATGCTAAAAGCCAGATCAAGTGATCAGTATAAGAAAAAACATTTTCTTGAATTGTAAGCATCTTCCCTATTCAGCTTAGAAACACATAACACAGTTTAACGGGACATTCAAGTTAAAATAAACTTTTATGATTCAGAAAGAACATACAGTTTTAAGACACTTTCCAATTTACTTCCATTATCACATTTTGCACAGTCTTTGTATATACACACTTTCTGAGTAACAAGATCCTACTGAGCATGTGCTCAAGCTCACATGGTATGTGTATACTAGTCTGTGATTGGATGATGTCTGTCACATGATACAGGGAGACAGAAAATGGGGGGGGGGGAATAAATTTGTCAGAGAAAAATCTACTGCTTATTTGAAATTCAGAGTAGGTGCTAAATCATTGTCTTGCACTTGTTAACTATGCAATTCTACTGCATTGAGTGGTCCTTTAAATATAATGTTAGTCCTTTCACTTTCAAGAGCGGTAGCTGATGCCATTTCAAATATGAAGTAATTGCCATAGAAGTGATAGTCTTATTTTCTGTGCCCAAACAAGATAGAGGTTTATGGCTTCTCTTATCAAGTGCGGTGGTCTCTCTTTTTAGGCAATCATGGTAATCATGTTATCCTAGTATTTACTCCAGTCATTTTATGAATACTATATATAGTATGTCAAAAGTTGTGTGTGTTTTGTTGTTTTTGTTCCCTTTGTTCCCTATCAACATACAGACAAAGAGCTGGCGAGGAGCAGGTTTATTATGATAATTCATATGTTCCCCTTTTAGCTGGTTGCCATTGATCCTAACCAGAGAAAAGTTAGCTGAGGTACAGGATAGCATTGATGTTCTCAGGCAAAACATAATAAATGGCCTTCTAAAGTAAGGTTTGTCCCTAAATTAGTTTATCAGGCAACACCATTTTGTCAGTGAACAAACCCTTTATTAAAAACATTTCTAGGTGTCAATAGAATCAAAGCTTTTTTCAAATGTCATTTTCTCAGATGGGAATTTTTGTTAATTTTATAGTCTTTATAGCAGCACACTAGGTGCACGTGTTTGTTCCTTTTTTTACTTGTTTTCAGAACTCTATATCTACTAATTCTAACAATAGCAGTACAGTTGCATAGACAGTTTATTTATGTTGCTTTTAAACTCCTCTCGATATATTGTTCCATTACTGGTACATCAGACCAAAAGAAAACACAGATAAAAACCAGATGCAAAATTATAGTGGTTTAGTAAAGTTTAATGGTCCACAGAAAGAATGTGAACATCTAGCCACAGGTTTGACACATTATTGTTTTTGCTGTCCTATTCACATCATATACCTGTTTCTGTAATAATGATCCTGTCTTCTGCAATCTGTTTTGGTATAAAAATGAAAAGTGCAATATAGCTGTAATTCTGAAAATCTATAATAAGAATGTCTCAGTTAAAGGGCCAAAAACATACAGTCTCTTAGATCTCAAACTTTATGTAGAATGAAGCCAGAGCATTTTATGTTGTGATGCTTAAACTTCAGACCTGTCTAGAAATCACATACCAGGTCCAAACATATGTAGTTCAAATATATATTCTAACATGTATTGTGCTTGTCTAGTTGTTTTTGCCAGAGAAAAAGAGTTAAATAGAAGGGAAAAAGTGTGCTATGGTATACAACCTGTACACAACCAAAGAATGGGCTGAATAATACTTCTGGTAGTAGCTCAAGTTATTCAATAAATAGTTATCTTTCCCAAAATCTAGAGAAAACATAGAGCCTAGTTTGACCAAGGCCAACCAGGTTTGGGCTTAGGTCAGGCATTTTCTTTCATGTAATTAACAAGAGTCCATGAGCTAGTGACGTATGGGATATACATTCCTACCAGGAGGGGCAAAGTTTCCCAAACCTTAAAATGCCTATAAATACACCCCTCACCACACCCACAAATCAGTTTTACAAACTTTGCCTCCTATGGAGGTGGTGAAGTAAGTTTGTGCTAGATTCTACGTTGATATGCGCTCCGCAGCAAGTTGGAGCCCGGTTTTCCTCTCAGCGTGCAGTGAATGTCAGAGGGATGTGAGGAGAGTATTGCCTATTGAATGCAGTGATCTCCTTCTACGGGGTCTATTTCATAAGGTTCTCTGTTATCGGTCGTAGAGATTCATCTCTTACCTCCCTTTTCAGATCGACGATATACTCTTATATTTACCATTTCCTCTACTGATTCTCGTTTCAGTACTGGTTTGGCTTTCTACAAACATGTAGATGAGTGTCCTGGGGTAAGTAAGTCTTATTTTCTGTGACACTCTAAGCTATGGTTGGGCACTTTATTTATAAAGTTCTAAATATATGTATTCAAACATTTATTTGCCTTGACTCAGAATGTTCAACTTTCCTTATTTCCAGACAGTCAGTTTCATATTTGGGATTATGCTTTAATTATCATATTTTTCTTACCTCAAAAATTTGACTTTTTCCCTGTGGGCTGTTAGGCTCGCGGGGGCTGAAAATGCTTCATTTTATTGCGTCATTCTTGGCGCGGATTTTTTTGGCGCAAAAATTCATTTCCGTTTCCGGCGTCATACGTGTCGCCGGAAGTTGCGTCATTTTTTTGACGTTATTTTGCGCCAAAAATGTCGGCGTTCCGGATGTGGCGTCATTTTTGGCGCCAAAAGCATTTAGGCGCCAAATAATGTGGGCGTCTTATTTGGCGCCAAAAAATATGGGCGTCGCTTTTGTCTCCACATTATTTCAGAATCATTTTTCATTTACTTCTGGTTGCTAGAAGCTTGATGTTTGGCATTTTTTCCCATTCCTGAAACTGTCTTATAAGGAATTTGATCTATTTTGCTTTATATGTTGTTTTTTCTCTTACATATTGCAAGATGTCTCACGTTGCATCTGAGCCAGAAGATACTACAGGAAAACCTCTGCCTGCTGGATCTACCAAAGCTAAGTGTATCTGCTGTAAACTTTTGGTAGCTATTCCTCCAGCTGTTGTTTGTATTAAATGTCATGACAAACTTGTTAATGCAGATAATATTTCCTTTAGTGATGTACCATTGTCTGTTGCAGTTCCCTCAACATCTAAGGTGCAGAATGTTCCTGATAACATAAGAGATTTTGTTTCTGAATCCATAAAGAAGGCTTTGTCTGTTATTTCTCCTTCTAGTAAACGTAAAAAGTCTTTTAAATCTTCTCTCTCTACAGATGAATTTTTAAATGAACACCATCATTCTGATTCTTTGGACTCTTCTGGTTCAGAGGATTCTGTCTCAGAGATTGATGCTGATAAATCTTCATATTTATTTAAGATGGAATTTATTCGCTCTTTACTTAAAGAAGTACTAATTGCTTTAGAAATAGAGGATTCTAGTCCTCTTGATACTAATTCTATACGTTTGGATAAGGTTTTTAAAGCTCCTGCGGTTATTCCAGAAGTCTTTCCTGTTCCTAATGCTATTTCTGCAGTAATTGCTAAGGAATGGGATAGATTGGGTAATTCATTTACTCCTTCTAAACGTTTTAAGCAATTATATCCTGTTCCGCCTGACAGATTAGAATTTTGGGACAAAATCCCTAAAGTTGATGGGGCTATTTCTACCCTTGCTAAACGTACTACCATTCCTACATCAGATGGTACCTCGTTTAAGGATCCTTTAGATAGAAAAATTGAATCTTTTCTAAGAAAAGCTTATCTATGTTCAGGTAATCTTCTTAGACCTGCTATATCATTGGCTGATGTTGCTGCAGCTTCAACTTTTTGGTTGGAAACTCTAGCGCAACAAGTAACAAATCGTGATTCTCATGATATTATTATTCTTCTCCAGCATGCTAATAATTTCATCTGTGATGCCATTTTTGATATTATTAGAGTTGATGTTAGATTTATGTCTCTGGCTATCTTAGCCAGAAGAGCTTTATGGCTTAAGACTTGGAATGCTGATATGGCTTCTAAATCAACTCTACTTTCCATTTCTTTCCAGGGAAACAAATTATTTGGTTCTCAGTTGGATTCTATTATTTCAACTGTTACTGGTGGGAAAGGAACTTTTTTACCACAGGATAAAAAGTCTAAAGGTAAAAACAGGGCTAACAATCGTTTTCGTTCCTTTCGTTTCAACAAAGAACAAAAGCCTGATCATTCGTCCTCAGGAGCAGTTTCAGTTTGGAAACCATCTCCAGTCTGGAATAAATCCAAGCCTGCTAGAAAGGCAAAGCCTGCTTCTAAGTTCACATGAAGGTACGGCCCTCATTCCAGTTCAGCTGGTAGGGGGCAGGTTACGTTTTTTCAAAGAAATTTGGATCAGTTCTGTTCACAATCTTTGGATTCAGAACATTGTTTCAGAAGGGTACAGAATTGGTTTCAAGATGAGACCTCCTGCAAAGAGATTTTTTCTTTCCCATGTCCCAGTAAATCCAGTGAAAGCTCAAGCATTTCTGAATTGTGTTTCAGATCTAGAGTTGGCTGGAGTAATTATGCCAGTTCCAGTTCCGGAACAGGGGATGGGGTTTTATTCAAATCTCTTCATTGTACCAAAGAAGGAGAATTCCTTCAGACCAGTTCTGGATCTAAAATTATTGAATCGTTATGTAAGGATACCAACGTTCAAGATGGTAACTGTAAGGACTATATTGCCTTTTGTTCAGCAAGGGAATTATATGTCCACAATAGATTTACAGGATGCATATCTGCATATTCCGATTCATCCAGATCATTATCAGTTCCTGAGATTCTCTTTTCTAGACAAGCATTACCAATTTGTGGCTCTACCGTTTGGCCTTGCTACAGCTCCAAGAATTTTTACAAAGATTCTCGGTGCCCTTCTGTCTGTAATCAGAGAACAGGGTATTGTGGTATTTCCTTATTTGGACGATATCTTGGTACTTGCTCCGTCTTTACATTTAGCAGAGTCTCATACGAATCGACTTGTGTTGTTTCTTCAAGATCATGGTTGGAGGATCAATTTACCAAAAAGTTCTTTGATTCCTCAAACAAGGGTAACCTTTCTGGGTTTCCAGATAGATTCAGTGTCCATGACTTTGTCTTTAACAGACAAGAGACGTCTAAAATTGATTACAGCCTGTCGAAACCTTCAGTCTCAATCATTCCCTTCGGTAGCCTTATGCATGGAAATTCTAGGTCTTATGACTGCTGCATCGGACGCGATCCCCTTTGCTCGTTTTCACATGCGACCTCTTCAGCTCTGTATGCTGAACCAATGGTGCAGGGATTACACGAAGATATATCAATTAATATCTTTAAAACCGATTGTTCGGCACTCTCTAACGTGGTGGACAGATCACCATCGTTTAATTCAGGGGGCTTCTTTTGTTCTTCCGACCTGGACTATAATTTCAACAGATGCAAGTCTCACAGGTTGGGGAGCTGTGTGGGGATCTCTGACGGCACAAGGAGTTTGGGAATCTCAGGAGGTGAGATTACCGATCAATATCTTGGAACTCCGTGCAGTTTTCAGAGCTCTTCAGTTTTGGCCTCTTCTGAAGAGAGAATCGTTCATTTGTTTTCAGACAGACAATGTCACAACTGTGGCATACATCAATCATCAAGGAGGGACTCACAGTCCTCTGGCTATGAAAGAAGTATCTCGAATTTTGGTTTGGGCGGAATCCAGCTCCTGTCTAATCTCTGCGGTTCATATCCCAGGTGTAGACAATTGGGAAGCGGATTATCTCAGTCGCCAAACGTTGCATCCGGGCGAATGGTCTCTTCACCCAGAGGTATTTCTTCAGATTGTTCAAATGTGGGGGCTCCCAGAGATAGATCTGATGGCCTCTCATCTAAACAAGAAACTTCCCAGGTATCTGTCCAGATCCCGGGATCCTCAGGCGGAGGCAGTGGATGCATTATCACTTCCTTGGAAGTATCATCCTGCCTATATCTTTCCGCCTCTAGTTCTTCTTCCAAGAGTAATCTCCAAGATTCTGAGGGAATGCTCGTTTGTTCTGCTAATAGCTCCGGCATGGCCTCACAGGTTTTGGTATGCGGATCTTGTCCGGATGGCATCTTGCCAGCCTTGGACTCTTCCGTTAAGACCAGACCTTCTGTCACAAGGTCCTTTTTTCCATCCGGATCTGAAATCCTTAAATTTAAAGGTATGGAGATTGAACGCTTGATTCTTGGTCATAGAGGTTTCTCTGACTCCGTGATTAATACTATGTTACAGGCTCGTAAATCTGTATCTAGAGAGATATATTATAGAGTCTGGAAGACTTATATTTCATGGTGTCTTTCTCATCATTTTTCTTGGCATTCTTTTAGAATACCGAGAATTTTACAATTTCTTCAGGATGGTTTGGATAAGGGTTTGTCCGCAAGTTCTTTGAAAGGACAAATCTCTGCTCTTTCTGTTCTTTTTCACAGAAAGATTGCTATTCTTCCTGATATTCATTGTTTTGTACAAGCTTTGGTTCGTATAAAACCTGTCATTAAGTCAATTTCTCCTCCATGGAGTTTGAATTTGGTTTTGGGAGCTCTTCAAGCTCCTCCGTTTGAACCTATGCATTCATTGGACATTAAATTACTTTCTTGGAAAGTTTTGTTCCTTTTGGCCATCTCTTCTGCTAGAAGAGTTTCTGAATTATCTGCTCTTTCGTGTGAGTCTCCTTTTCTGATTTTTCATCAGGATAAGGCGGTGTTGCGAACTTCTTTTGAATTTTTACCTAAAGTTGTGAATTCCAACAACATTAGTAGAGAAATTGTGGTTCCTTCATTATGTCCTAATCCTAAGAATTCTAAGGAGAAATCATTGCATTCTTTGGATGTTGTTAGAGCTTTGAAATATTATGTTGAAGCTACGAAATCTTTCCGTAAGACTTCTAGTCTATTTGTTATCTTTTCCGGTTCTAGGAAAGGCCAGAAAGCTTCTGCCATTTCTTTGGCATCTTGGTTGAAATCTTTAATTCATCTTGCCTATGTTGAGTCGGGTAAAATTCCGCCTCAAAGAATTACAGCTCATTCTACTAGGTCAGTTTCTACTTCCTGGGCGTTTAGGAATGAAGCTTCGGTTGACCAGATCTGCAAAGCAGCAACTTGGTCCTCTTTGCATACTTTTACTAAATTCTACCATTTTGATGTATTTTCTTCTTCTGAAGCAGTTTTTGGTAGAAAAGTTCTTCAGGCAGCGGTTTCAGTTTGAATCTTCTGCTTATGTTTTTTGTTAAACTTTTATTTGGGTGTGGATTATTTTCAGCAGGAATTGGCTGTCTTTATTTTATCCCTCCCTCTCTAGTGACTCTTGTGTGGAAAGATCCACATCTTGGGTAGTCATTATCCCATACGTCACTAGCTCATGGACTCTTGTTAATTACATGAAAGAAAACATAATTTATGTAAGAACTTACCTGATAAATTCATTTCTTTCATATTAACAAGAGTCCATGAGGCCCACCCTTTTTTGTGGTGGTTATGATTTTTTTGTATAAAGCACAATTATTCCAATTCCTTATTTTATATGCTTCGCACTTTTTTTCTTATCACCCCACTTCTTGGCTATTCGTTAAACTGATTTGTGGGTGTGGTGAGGGGTGTATTTATAGGCATTTTAAGGTTTGGGAAACTTTGCCCCTCCTGGTAGGAATGTATATCCCATACGTCACTAGCTCATGGACTCTTGTTAATATGAAAGAAATGAATTTATCAGGTAAGTTCTTACATAAATTATGTTTTTTTGTCTGTTTTATATATATATATATATATATATATATATATATATATATATATATATATATATATATATATATATATATATATATATATATATATATATATATATATATACACACACACATTATGTAGATAGATTGAGACTGCTGGGGAACATCACACAACATGTGAATCTTTTATTACATTAATAGGAGATGTGCCACATTTTAGTACTTACTGGTGCCTTTGTCAGATGTGGAGAAGTACAAATCATCTGACTTATAGCCTGACGTTTAACTATCCTCACCACTTTATTCAGTTATTACAACTAACAACAGTTTTTAAGCAGGTAATACCTGATTGTAGGGACTATCGTATTTAAAACAAAATAAACATGGACATACAAGGAGAACAAGTTATATATTTTACAAATTGTGGAAGTTTACGGTGTATAAAGAAGAGGGAGAATTGTAAGCACTGGTAAATTCTGCAGTTTACACCACATTACCTTTATCTATTAATTTTAGTGTAATGCTTTTGCAAGGGTTTATGTTGTGAAGAACAAACATTCATGTAAATGCCAAAAAAAGAGCCGCACAGATTAGTGTAATTTCTGTTTGTCTTTAACATTTCTCCCTGGAATGCGCTATACAGAATTAGAGGCTGGTTTCACTTAAAAATACATTTTTTTTTCTGTACTGTATATTTAAGAACTTCCATTCTAGCCCTGGGGCTTTCATGCAATTGCATGCTGTACGAGCAGTTAGGATGGAGATTTACAGTCCTTCCTACATTTCTAAACAATTACGCTTTGGTACATTAAAGTAATAACAGGTATCCAGTGAGAAGGAGTAAAATGGTAACTGATTCTTGTGGTATAGAACATACTCTAGTTTGTTTATCTTGTATCCACTGATTGTAGCGGCCACTCACACCCAATTCATTAAATAGCAATAATGATAGCTAATGAAATTGAGACTAAAAATAAATTAGAAATCTTTACTGATCATGCATGTAACACTTACACACCCACAAACACCTCCTCCTCCCTATCACTTAGAGAGAATGCTAATTTAATCATAATGGCAAAAGCTCTTGTTGTATTGAACTCTGTAGCAGCGTTATTTTTGCCTAATTCTCTCTCCATAGGTTGACGGGACAGTCAAAGTCAAAATTAAGCTTTCATGAATCAGATAGAACAGTAATTTTAAACAATTTTCCAATTTATTTCCATTAACAAAATGGGCACATTCTTTGTATGTCAATACGCCGTTGAACACTTTAGATGTTTATAATGACTTTATTTAGCCTAGATAAGAAATATTCAGATTCAGTCTTCAAATGCTTCATCCATTCCATGGTTTTAGAATCTTTCTTTTTGACTAATCTTGGTATGTCCAGTCTTTTTTTTTATTATTTTATAGGCAGAAAAATATTGTCTCATGATTAAAACTGTTTTAGCTCCTTTTGGGTTTCTCTAATTTTCTGGTTACAAATCTATTGATTAATTTATTTTTTAAACTGAACTATTTGAGGATAAACTGGAGCCTTCATAGCACACTATCTGCCATCTAATTCTAACATTGTCATGGTGCAATCTTCAGATAAGTATTCTCATGTCATTTAAAAGGGGCATTAAAGGAACAATAAAGACAAAAGTAAACATTCATGATTCAGACAGTTCCTACTGGGGCTGATGGCTGTCATATGATTCAGAGGGAAGGGAAATGGTACTCATTTTGAGTGCTTTTTCACTTTCTTTTCATTATGCATTTTTTGATTGTGCAATATTACTGTATTTAATGGTCCTTTAAAGTTATTTTTTTTTATATACTATATAAATTATTCATTGCATTGCAGTAGCACTGCATACTAAATAAATGTTTGAAAATATTTTAAAACATGTAATTTTGGGAAGTCATCAGGGCTATGGGGGCGATTTATCAAGCTGAGGCTGACAGGGGCGCACATACGCGCCCCTTGGAGCAAAGCTGCAACTTGGTCTTTTTTTGCATACATTCTCCAGATTTTACAGTTTTTATGTTTTTGTTCCTCGGAAGTGGCTTTTGGCAGGAAAGTCCTTCAGGCCGCAGTGTCTTGCAAATAGGAACTTCCTTATTTTGTCCCTCCCTTTCCTTGCCATGAAATCTCAGCTTAGGTATTAAATTCCACATGTCAAGGCTTTCCTCTGGACTCTCATCATCATACAAAAGAAAACCAAATCTATGCTTTTGGGATGATGAGATTCCACAGGCCCTTCCCCGGTTTAATTTTTTTGGCCGACTGTTTTAAGTTGCACTTCTGTAGCTTTTGTCTTTCCTTCCTATCTGTCTCCTTTTTTTCTGTTCGACTATATGTTAAACTGAGTAGAGGTGGGAGGGATAAAAAGCTCTTGTGTGGGTTCTTGGCCTCCTCCTAGAGGCGGGGAATATATCCCACATGTCAAGGCTTCCCTGGGACTCTCATCATCCCAAAAGAAAGTAATTTTATCAGGTAAACATACATTATATTTTTTAATTGACAAAATATGGAACTCTTATATTTTAGATATTGAAAAGCACACACCAAATATGAGAAGCAGATAACACACAATGAGCCTACACTTGTCGCAACTGCTTTATATTCCCCCCCAGGGCCGCCATCAGGGGGTAACAGGGGTGACTCCTGTCAGGGGCCCAATGAGCCAGGGGGCCCCATGAGGCAACAACTTTTAAATTTTGGCAGCCACCAGTGGGTACTACAGCAGAGTGCTAATTGAGCATGGGAAATGTTATTATAAGGAGTAAAGTATTAGCATTTGAGAGGATTTATGAGTGTGCACTAAATCACTATGCACAGTGTGAGACAGACTTGGCACTTTGTACAGTCAGACGGCAGATCACTTTCATTTGCAGAGGTAGGACTTACTTAGCAAATGTTTTTTTATTTCTTTGTGCAATTTTGGATTGTAACTTCAGTGGGGCAGTAGTTGTATGGTGGGGCCAGGGGTCCATAAAAACAAAAATTTTTCTTAGCAGCAGTGTATTTATGAATATTTGGCAATGCTGTAGAAATTCTATATTTAAAACCATGCAGAAATGTTTCCTCCTCAATACACATATGGTAGGTGCCCTTTTGGCAGATATATATATATATATATATATATATATATATATATATATATATATATATATATATAATTACATTCCAGTTTACCGCCCCTTTATGCAAGGACTTTCCAGATGCAAGGAGGCATTTTATCTAAGAGTTTTACATCTGCATAGCATGTTATACTCTTAGACTAAGATTGCTCAGTTTTTGAAATGAGACAGGTTAACTTAAAACTGTTCAGTTTACACTACAGCTGACTTAATTTTGAAATACATACCAACAAACCTAAATCCTGCCTTTAACCAGATCTAATAGTATGAGTACCACAGCTTATGGTTCCACCAAGACCATATAAAGTACAGCATTTTCAAAATCCATAAGTACAGCTGACAGATTGGAACATTTGTACACTATATTTTAAGTGGTGCTCTTGGTTGCGGAAAATGGGGAAAAATCAAACAAACATATGTCAACCTTTTAAAAGTACTTTTCTTCATCTAGCCATCTACCCAGATCATTAATGTACAATTTTGAATTCACAGAATTATTTTTGTTTGCACATTTACAAATATGATTCTTTAAAAAGTGACCTCTTAATTTCTGCAATTTTTTTGATCATGCATGTCACACACTGTTGATTTAGGGGATACAAGGTGCATAAATGTTTCCTCCTGTGAGTATTTCTGTGGGTGTCTGTGTTTATTTCTTTGTGCTTTGGTTTGTGTCTCTATGAGTGTGTATTTTTTTTTTCTGTGGGTCTCTCTGTGAGGGTGGGTGTGTATGTATTTGTGCATTTTCTGTGGATGTCTGTGAGGGTGTGTGCTTATGTCTTTGAGCTTTTTCTATGGGTGTCTCTGTGAGGGTGTGTGTATGTTTGTCTTTGTGTATTTTCTCTGGATGCCTCTGTGAGGGTGGTTGTGTATGTCTGTGTTTTCTGTGGATGTCTCTGTGAGGGTGTGTGTGTGTGTGTGTGTGTGTGTATGTATGTATGTCTGTGTTTTCTGTGGATGTCTCTGTGAGGGTGTGTGTTTTCTGTGGGTGTCTGTGAGGGTGTGTGTATCTATGTCTTTCTGTGTTTTATGTGGTTGTCTCTCTGTGTGTGTATGTCTTTGTTTTCTGTGGGTGTGTGTGTGTGTGTGTGTATGTATTTGTGTGTTTTCTGAGGCTGTCTCTGTCGGTGCTTCCTTGGGTGTATGTGCAAGTTTGAGTCTGTGTGTGTCCATTGTCTATTCCCTTTTAGGACATTTTGACCTTACTACTGATTATTCACATCTTTCTACAGACTTTGAGACTAATGAGACCTTTCCGGAAATCACCTATCTACCATTTAACTTTAAATCATTGTTTAGGCAGTTCAGGGCCCTTCCTTTCAGCCACTGCATGCTGTTGTCATCATTTAGTTGGCATCTTCCTTCACAAAAAGATAATCAGAACTCCATATTTTGTTTTCTAAATTTCCTTTTTTTACAAAACTGTAGTTTACCTCATTACTTGTCAGGTTAATGTAAACAAGTGCTGAGTGTCTGTTTGGGTGTCTGTGTCTGAGCGTGTCTGCTAGAGTGTCTATATGTGAATCCTTATGTGCGAGTGTGAGTGTGTGCTTCACTGTATGAGTGTGTCTGTGTGTCTGTGTGTTTGTATGTTACTACCTTTACAACATTTTCAAGTTTAAATAGACACTTAAGTATAAAGTGTATATATGTTTTAGTCACTTGGTCAAAAATTGCACAAGTCAAAGGAGGGGGGGGGGCTGATCAATGGTTAAGTCAGGGGCCCCAAAATTTCTAGTGGCGGCCCTGTTCCCCCCTAATGCTTCCTAGCCCATTGAGAAACGGTTATACGTAAAGCACTTACTTGAATGTTTATTTACACTTGTTAATGTACCATTTGGAAACTTTATATTATCTATTCGGTTGGTTTGCCTACTTCACCTAATTATCCATACAGGCATTACTATGTTATCAGTTATTTAGTTTTTTTAATGTGTTTAACCCTTTCATGACAGGGTTAATTTGTCTACATTAGAACAATGTTCCGATGTTAACAAATTGAAATCCCACGATTGTGCACGCGATTACAAGATTCCAATGATATGATCGAATCAGGGTGACGTCCCTATGACGCTAGGCACACCCTCCAGACCGCAATCTTATCCTGGAAGCGCTGTTTGCTTCAGGACAGCCAAATGGCTAGGACGTTCTATTCCGTCCTAATGATGCTAAAGCCGGGTGCGGTTAGGAAGGAATAGAACGTCGTTAAACGGTTCAACTAATGCAAAACACTTTACTCAGAAGGCAAAAAATTTAAAAGGTACAATTGTGGCATTGCTGTCTTGGTGGACATTTTGTATTCAATGCCTTTTGAAACTTTTCCACTTGTGGTTTGTCATTTGATTTTTATGTATATTTTGTAATATGTGCATTCTGTTAAATTAAGTTTTGAAACTTAAAGAAAATAGCTTATTTTGTTATAAAAAAATATATATTATTTTTAGTCCTGGTTCACACCCCTTGGAAAGCCTCTAGAATGTTTTTATCTTTCCTGCTGTGGCCGACTATGGGCAGATCTAAATCAGCCATTTACTGTGCAACATATAGGAGTGTAAGATTTCTACTTTCACCCGAAGGCACTTGTGCATCTGAATCACAATTTCAGGAAATACAAGCAACATAAATAAAGAATTAAATTATGTGCAACTAAACATTTCATGGGGTATTACACTTTCTTTTTAATGTTGCTTTAAAGGTAAATTCTCCTCCACCTCATCACCAAGGGATTTCATCCCTTCCAGCAGGTGTAGTTATGTCATCAGTGACCAGGCAGTCTCCTACTTCAATAGCTAATGACATCAGAGGGATGCAGAGGACAGCTGGAATATATTTTTAGCATTGATAGCCAATGTAGTTGAAAAATGTGTC
Source organism: Bombina bombina (assembly GCF_027579735.1). NCBI lineage: Eukaryota > Metazoa > Chordata > Amphibia > Anura > Bombinatoridae > Bombina > Bombina bombina. The sequence goes on from NC_069503.1 coordinate 1,004,600,921, forward strand.
TTTTAATAATTTTTATGTTTGCTAAACTTATGAGGTTAACATAGTTCAGATTGAAACACATATTGTTACTGAGTGATATATCACTGTTGTCTGTCTCAGCAAGATTATGCTGTTGCTATGCTGCATTGTTAATGATATAACATTTGTTTTGCACAAGTTATAATTCTAACTGCATTATGGATCTATTGGGCACGTTTTGACTTAGGCTCTAGCTGTTATACTAACAGGAAAGGAAATATGCTTTTAGGAAGTGAACATAAAATCTTTGAACTCTGTATATAGTGATTGCTGGAGTAATCACCACCTGCACTTACTTCAGTCTTAGACTATAAAGGTGTGTGTTTTATTGGGCTGTAAATATTTATTTGCCGAGCTTCGAATAAAATGTAGAATTTAAACATTTGTGGTTCCGTTTTAAGGTAACTTATCCAAACACACGTGTGCATGTTGTTCTCAGGTGTTAAAAAGGACATCTTTATGTGTTATAAATGCAAGTGTCTGTCTGCAGTCCAAGGTAAATGTTAATATATTTGTAGATGTTGCTACACACAGAACTGAACAGTGAAGAGAGGCAGGCCTGTAAAACTAGAAGGTATTTATAGTGTTAGCTGCCCTTAAAATATACATACAAAACACTTGCATTTCAGTTTCCTGTTCTCTACATACATTTTGAAGGGCAATCTATCATGTTTTATAATTAGAAAACCTTGAGTTGCTTTGCTACATGCTGTGTGGCTTTTTACTCAGGATTTATGTAATCACAGTAGCCTTGATCCAATTTTCCTTTAGACATTTGTTGGCACATTTTATTTTCAGTAATGAAGGGAGACCGCACATTTAATTATTTAATCGCTGCACTAGTGGAAGAAGTTCCATGTTTTATAAAATACACTTCATGTGTAAATACATTTAAAGCCCACCAATTTTTCCTATAGGGAACCTGTCTTACAAAGCATTTTGTTTTATGGGGTTTAGATGTACTAAGATATATATATATATATATATATATATATATATATATATATATATATATATAGATATAGATATAGATACATGTGATATCATATTAACGTTTCACAGATACATAAGTATATTAAAAAAAAGTAATAAAGTAATAAATCATAGTAATTTCTGTCTTTCTCTCATAATACATGACAGCTGGTAAAGTGACATGCTGTTATTCAGGTGGTGAATGAATTCTAATAATTTGTTTAGTAAAAGGAAGAGAAAAAAAAAAAACGCTTAAATAAAAGAACCAGCAAATCTATTTTATTACTGACACTGATGCATATTAGACAGTTATAATTCTCAGAGTAAGTTCATGGTCGATGTAATATGCTCCAGTATGTATCATAGCTACCCAGTGTATTCTGCCTAATGTAATGTACTGTGTTCTGGCTTTAGACAAATACCTGTCATTCTGTCTAAATTGCTTGCTGAATATTTAACAAGCTACTTAATTGAAGAAAAGAAAAAAAAAACTGATTGGACCATATATTCCTCTAAATAAATAAATAATAATAATAAAAAAAAAAATCATGATACCCAAATGTTGAATTACTTGAAAGTGATGTAAAATATCTGTTTAAAGCAGAATTTCCTTAGCAGCCACATCCTATTGTAAAAGGACTTGTAAGGGAGCGTACATCTGGCATGTTCAGGCATAGTCACTTTATTGCCCACTAAATTGTAAGTTTGCTATGAAATCTCGCAAGATTTTGGTGAAATCTCATGAGATCACAGTAAACATCTTTGCTATCCTACATCCTATAGGATTGTCAGGGGTTGGGTGTTATGACCTTTTTTACACCCAAAGTCGCTTGGTTACCCTGTTTTAAGGGACTGACTGAGTCCCATCCAAGGAATGCCAGACATGTACATAGACCACTTATAACACTACCCCTCCGTATGTAATCTCACCCCTCCCACGTATGGCCCTGCCCAGAAATTGAAGGTGGGCATTGCCCACAAGTGTTGAACCTCCAACATCCTAGAAATAATTTGACAGATGTTGGGAGGTATGTCTCAGTAAAGCAAAGTGTAAAGTCAGCAGATGGACTGATTCGTTCTTTAACATGCAGATTAAAATGAGTAGCTCTGGATCACATAGAACATACTCTGGTGAGCTGAAGGAATTTTTTTTACATAGAGATGTTCATGTGATATTTTCTTTTGAAGTGATTCAACATTTAGGCATCATGTCCCTTTAATAAACAGTAATTATGAAAGGAATGTGATAAAGTGCAAAGCGAGAATGTGAAAATCCTATTAGTTGATTATTATTTTTCTTGTCATCTGTCTGTGAACTTGTGTAATACATAAATGAGGTACGCCCTGCTTGTGTGTGCCAGTAGTAAGGAACATCAAATGGAAATTTAAGTTAAATGGACATTTCTCCAACATTGGTGTGTCCGGTCCACGGCGTCATCCATAACTTGTGGGAATATTCTCTTCCCCAACAGGAAATGGCAAAGAGCACAGCAAAAGCTGTCCATATAGTCCCTCCTAGGCTCCGCCCACCCCAGTCATTCTCTTTGCCGCTGAACAAGCAGCATCTCCACGGAGATGGTGAAGAGTATGTGGTGTTTAGTTGTAGTTTTTTTATTCTACTATCAAGAGTTTGTTATTTTAAAATAGTGCTGGTATGTACTATTTACTCTGAAACAGAAAAAGATGAAGAGTTCTGTTTGTGAGAGGAATATGATTTTAGCAGCAGTAACTAAAATCGTTTGCTGTTTCCACATAGGACTGTTGAGATGAGATAACTTCAGTTGGGGGAAACAGTTGGCAGACTTTTCTGCTTAAGGTATGACTAGCCATATTTCTAACAAGACTGTGTAATGCTGGAAGGCTGTCATTTTCCCCATCATGGGGAATGGTAAGCCATTTTCTTAGTCTCAAACAGAATAAAGGGCTTAATATGGGCTATAAAACTGGTAGACACTTTTATGGGCTAGATCGATTGCTTTATTTGGGCATTTTATACAGCTTGATATTGAAATTCACACTTTATAACTTTGGGGAACGTTTTTTTACGTCAGGCACTGCTTTAGACACCTTCCCAGTCAGGAAGGGCCTTCTATGTAGTAGGCAGAGCCTCATTTTCGCGCCATTACTGCGCAGTTACTTTTGAGAGCAGGACATGCAGCTGCATGTGTGTGGGTCTGGAAGTAGTTGAAAAGGTTCCTAGAAGGCTTCATTTGGTATCGTATACCCCCCTGGGTTTGGTAAAGTCGCAGCAAAGGCTGTAGCTGGGACTGTAGAGGGGTTAAAACTGTAAACGGCTGCGGTTTCATTTTAAGGGTTAAAGGTCTGAAATTTGGGGTGCAATGCTTTGAAGGCTTTAAGACACTGTGGTGAAAATTTGGTTAAAATTGAACAATTCCTTCATAGTTTTTCACATATTCAGTAAAAAAGTGTGCCCTGTTTAAAATTTAAAGAGACAGTAACGGTTTTGTTTTAAAATGGTTTTTGTATTTTTCTGACAAGTTTAAACCTGTTTAACATGTCTGTGCCTTCAGATAAACTATGTTCTGTATGTATGGAAGCCAATGTGTCTCCCCCTTCAAAATTGTTTGATAATTGTGCCATAGCGTCCAAACAAAGTAAGGACAGTACTGCCACAGAGAGTAAAGTTGCCCAAGATGATTCATCAGATGAAGGGAGTAGACATAGTTCTACATCATCGCCTTCTGTGTCTACACCAGTTTTGCCCACGCAGGAGACCCCTAGTACTTCAAGCGCGCCAATGCTTGTTACTATGCAACAATTGACGGCAGTAATGGATAACTCCAAAATGCCTGCATTTCAGAGAAAGCGCGATTGCTCTGTTTTAAACACTGTAGAGCAGGAGGGCGCTGATGATAATTGCTCTGTCATACCCTCACACCAATCTGAAGTGGCCATGAGGGAGGTTTTGTCAGATGGGGAAATTTCTGATTCAGGTAGAATTTCTCAACAGGCAGAACCTGATGTTGTGACATTTAAATTTAAATTAGAGCATCTCCGTGCACTGCTTAAGGAGGTGCTATCTACTCTGGATGATTGTGACAACCTGGTCATTCCAGAAAAATTGTGCAAGATGGACAAGTTCCTAGAGGTTCCGGTGCACCCCGACGCTTTTCCTATACCCAAGCGGGTGGCGGACATAGTGAATAAGGAGTGGGAGAAGCCCGGCATACCTTTTGTCCCCCCTCCTATATTTAAGAAATTATTTCCTATGGTCGACCCCAGAAAGGACTTATGGCAGACAGTCCCTAAGGTCGAGGGGGCAGTTTCTACACTAGCTAAGCGCACTACTATTCCTATCGAGGATAATTGTGCTTTCAAAGATCCTATGGATAAAAAATTGGAGGGTTTGCTTAAAAAGATTTTTGTACAGCAAGGTTACCTCCTGCAACCTATTTCGTGCATTTTTCCTGTCACTACAGCAGCATGGTTCTGGTTCGAGGAACTAGAAAAGTCGCTCAGTAGAGAGACTCCGTATGAGGAGGTTATGGACAGAATTCACGCACTTAAGTTAGCTAATTCCTTTATTTTAGATGCCGCTTTGCAGTTAGCTAGATTAGCGGCGAAAAATTCAGGGTTTGCAATTGTGGCGCGCAGAGCGTTCTGGCTAAAGTCTTGGTCAGCAGATGTATCTTCCAAGACAAAATTGCTTAATATCCCTTTCAAGGGTAAAACCCTTTTTGGGCCAGAATTGAAAGAGATTATCTCAGACATCACTGGGGGTAAGGGCCACGCCCTCCCACAAGATAAGCCTTTCAAGGCCAAGAATAAGTCTAATTTTCGTTCCTTTCGCAATTTCAGGAACGGACCGGCCTCCAACTCTGCAGCCTCTAGACAAGAGGGTAATGCTTCGCAGACCAAACCAGTCTGGAAACCGATGCAAGGCTGGAACAAGGGTAAGCAGGCCAAGAAGCCTGCTGCTGCTACCAAAACAGCATGAAGGAGTGGCCCCCGATCCGGGACCGGATCTAGTAGGGGGCAGACTCTCTCTCTTCGCTCAGGCTTGGGCAAGAGATGTTCAGGATCCCTGGGCACTAGAAATAGTTTCTCAGGGTTATCTTCTGGAATTCAAGGAACTACCCCCAAGGGGAAGGTTCCACATGTCTCACTTATCTTCAAACCAAATAAAGAGACAGGCATTCTTACATTGTGTAGAAGACCTGTTAAAAATGGGAGTGATACACCCAGTTCCAACTGTGGAACAAGGAATGGGGTTTTACTCAAATCTGTTTGTAGTTCCCAAAAAAGAGGGAACTTTCATACCAATTCTGGATTTAAAGATGCTAAACAAATTTCTCAGAGTGCCATCGTTCAAAATGGAAACTATTCGAACGATTTTACCTTCAATCCAGGAGGGTCAATTTATGACTACCGTGGATCTAAAGGATGCATATCTACATATTTCTATCCACAAAGATCATCATCAGTTCCTAAGGTTCGCCTTTCTGGACAAACATTACTGTCATGCTCAGCTGCTGGGAAGCTCTGCAGTCCTCTCTGTGTGCTTGATTGACAGGTGTCTGAGCCACCCCTTCCTGATGATGTCACAACCAGGCTTTTTATTCTGGCTTCCTGTTTCTCCAGTGTCCGTTTGTTTGTTAACTTTGAGGCTTCTGTTAGGATTTCGCTGAGGAATCTCTCTAACTGCTGCTTTTCTGTTGCCAATCTCTTCAAGGACTTACTATGCTGGATTAACCTTCAACCTCCTGAATACCTGTCTCCAAACAATGCAAGTACTGTTTGTTTTGTGAAACTTTCAAACTTCCTGTTTACCTGCTGCAAACCCTGCATATTCAGACTACTCTGTGTAGTGCAAACTATTCAAATACTGTTATTTCTGTGAATCCTTCAATCTGCATGTTTACCTGTTTCCAAACTCTGCAAATACAATTATTCAGTGTAAACCTTCAAACTGCTGGATATCCTGTTGCCAATCTCCACAAGTACTGATTAATCTGTGTTAACCTTCAAACTACCAGCTTACCTGTTGCTATCACTGCAAGTTCTGACAACACAGTGTTAACCCTCAAACTGCCTGATTACCTGTTGCATACTCTGCAAAGACTGTCTACACAGTGTTAACTCTCAAACTGCCTGATTACCTGTTGCATACTCTGCAAAGACTGTCTACACAGTGTTAACTCTCAAACTGCCTGATTACCTGTTGCATACTCTGCAAAGACTGTCTACTCAGTGTTAACCCTCAAACTGCCTGATTACCTGTTGCATATTCTGCAAAGACTGTCTACACAGTGTTAACCTTCAGACTGCCTGATAACAAATGACCTACTCCTGCATTATTAACTGTTTCCTGTTTTACCCTTCTTCTGTCTGAGTATAAGTGACTATCCATGCTCTCCTGATTCTGTGGAAGGCATTTCCTGAAACCAGTTCCTTATTCAGAAGTCTATCTGGCTGATATCATGAATTACTTTGTCACAGGCTAACCCTGCTCCCTATCGTGAGTACTTTGTTTTTTGGAGGTTGTTGTGGGGTCACGTCCTGGATTAAACTCAGAGTGCAAGGGTGTTGTTTAAGTTCGCCCTTGCATTTGGGTCTACTTCTGGATATTTCCTAACCTGACAATTACCAGTTTGTGGCTCTCCCATTCGGGCTAGCCACTGCTCCAAGGATTTTCACAAAGGTACTCGAGTCCCTTCTAGCGGTTCTAAGACCAAGGGGCATTGCAGTGGCACCTTACTTGGACGACATTCTGATACAAGCATCGTCTCTTTCAAAGGCAAAGGCTCACACAGACATCGTTCTGGCCTTTCTCAGATCTCACGGGTGGAAGGTGAACATAGAAAAGAGTTCCCTGTCTCCGTCGACAAGAGTTCCTTTCTTGGGGACAATAATAGATTCTTTAGAAATGAAGATTTTCCTGGCAGATGGCAGAAAGTCAAAACTTCTAAACGCTTGTCAAGTTCTTCACTCTGTTCCACGACCTTCCATAGCTCAGTGCATGGAAGTAGTAGGGTTGATGGTTGCAACTTGCAGCAATGGACATAGTTCTTTTTGCGCGAATTCATCTAAGACCATTACAACTGTGCATGCTGAAACAGTGGAATGGGGACTATACAAACTTGTCTCCAGTGATTCAAGTAGATCAGAAGACCAGAGACTCACTCCGTTGGTGGCTAACCCAGGATCACCTGTCCCAGGGAATGAGCTTCCGCAGACCAGAGTGGGTCATCGTCACGACCGACGCCAGTCTAGTGGGCTGGGGCGCGGTCTGGGACTCCCTGAAAGCTCAGGGTCTATGGTCTCGGGAAGAGTCTCTTCTCCCGATAAACATTCTGGAACTGAGAGCGATATTCAATACTCTCAGGGCTTGGCCTCAACTAGCAAAGGCCAGATTCATAAGATTCCAATCAGACAACATGACGACTGTTGCTTACATCAACCATCAGGGGGGAACAAGGAGTTCCCTGGCGATGAGAGAAGTGACCAAAATCATAAAATGGGCGGAGGATCACTCCTGCCACCTATCTGCGATCCACATCCCAGGAGTGGAAAACTGGGAGGCGGATTATCTGAGTCGTCAGACATTCCATCCGGGGGAGTGGGAACTCCACCCGGAGATATTTGCCCAGTTGACTCAATTATGGGGCATTCCAGACATGGATCTGATGGCGTCTCGTCAGAACTTCAAGGTTCCTTGCTACGGGTCCAGATCCAGGGATCCCAAGGCGACTCTAGTGGATGCATTAGTAGCGCCTTGGGCCTTCAACCTAGCTTATGTGTTTCCACCGTTTCCTCTCATTCCCAGGCTGGTAGCCAGGATCAAACAGGAGAGGGCCTCAGTGATCTTGATAGCTCCTGCGTGGCCACGCAGGACTTGGTATGCAGACCTGGTGAATATGTCATCGGCTCCACCATGGAAGCTACCTTTGAGACAGGATCTTCTTGTACAGGGTCCATTCGAACATCCAAATCTAGTTTCCCTCCAGCTGACGGCTTGGAAATTGAACGCTTGATTTTATCTAAGCGTGGGTTTTCGGATTCTGTGATAGATACTCTGGTACAAGCCAGAAAACCTGTAACTAGAAAAATTTACCATAAAATATGGAAAATATATATCTGTTGGTGTGAATCCAAGGGATTCTCATGGAGTAAGATCAAAATTCCTAGGATCCTTTCCTTTCTTCAAGAAGGTTTGGATAAGGGATTATCAGCGAGTTCTCTAAAGGGGCAGATTTCTGCTTTATCTGTCTTGTTACACAAACGACTGGCAGCTGTGCTAGATGTTCAAGCTTTTGTTCAGGCTTTGGTCAGGATCAAGCCTGTTTACAGACCTTTGACTCCTCCCTGGAGTCTGAATTTAGTTCTTTCAGTTCTTCAAGGGGTTCTGTTTGAACCTCTACATTCCATAGATATCAAGATATTATCTTGGAAAGTTCTGTTTTTGGTTGCTATTTCTTCTGCTAGAAGAGTTTCTGAGTTATCTGCTCTGCAGTGTAATCCGCCATATCTGGTTTTCCATTCAGATAAGGTTGTGTTGCGTACTAAACCTGGTTTCCTTCCAAAGGTTGTTTCCAACAAGAATATTAACCAGGAAATAGTTGTGCCTTCTTTGTGTCCGAATCCAGTTTCAAAGAAGGAACATTTGTTACACAATTTAGATGTAGTTCATGCTTTAAAGTTCTATTTAGAAGCAACAAAGGATTTCAGACAAACGTCTTCTCTGTTTGTCGTTTATTCTGGCAAGAGGAGAGGACAAAAAGCTACTGCTACCTCTCTTTCCTTTTGGCTGAAAAGCATCATCCGATTGGCTTATGAGACTGCCGGACGGCAGCCTCCCGAATGCATCACAGCTGTGGCTTCCACATGGGCCTTCAAGAACGAGGCTTCTGTTGATCAGATATGTAAGGCAGCGACTTGGTCTTCCCTGCACACTTTTGCCAAATTCTACAAATTTTATACTTTTGCTTCTTCGGAGGCTATTTTTGGGAGAAAGGTTTTGCAAGCCGTGGTGCCTTCCGTTTAGGTAACCTGATTGGCTCCCTCCCTTCATCCGTGTCCTAAAGCTTTGGTATTGGTTCCCACAAGTTATGGATGACGCCGTGGACCGGACACACCAATGTTGGAGAAAACAGAATTTATGCTTACCTGATAAATTACTTTCTCCAACGGTGTGTCCGGTCCACGACTCGCCCTGGTTTTTTAATCAGGTTTGATGAATTTCTTTCTTTAACTACAGTCACCACGGCACCCTATGGTTTCTCCTGTTTTTCTCCTGTCCGTCGGTCGAATGACTGGGGTGGGCAGAGCCTAGGAGGGACTATATGGACAGCTTTTGCTATGCTCTTTGCCATTTCCTGTTGGGGAAGAGAATATTCCCACAAGTTATGGATGACGCCGTGGACCGGACACACCGTTGGAGAAAGTAATTTATCAGGTAAGCATAAATTCTGTTTTTTCTGTCATGCATATAGATGCAATTTTAAAGAGCTTGCCAATTTACTTGTATTATTTAATTTTATTTGTTCTCTTGGTATTCTTTATTGAAAAACATACCTAGCTAGACTCCGGAGCAGCAATGTATGTGAGCTAAGTGTTGATTGGTGGCTGAATATATATAGCTCTTGTCATGGTGTACCCAGTGTGCTCTGCTAGGTCCCAGCAGTGCATTGTTGTTCCTTCAACAAAGGATACCGAGAATAAAATAAATTTGATAACCAAAGACAATTGGAAAGTTGTTTAAAATTGTATGCTCTAACCGAATTATGAAAGCTAAAACATTTGGTTTATATGCCCCTTTAAATCTATATTTTGGCATGAAAAGGGATAAAGGGACATTGGGTTCAGGCAAGTGGCTAATAAGAGTTCTTTGTATTACAAGCAGCCACAGGAACACCCTTTTAAATGGGCTGGGCTCTCTCTTTACCCCACCTTGGATGTTTTTACATAGCTTTTATATAGCCACTACTACAGTACTTGTAGATTTTAAATTAGGTAGGTAGCTGTTTCAACAGGTTAAAGAAACTATTTCAAATGACAAATATAAAATAGCATAGAATAATGTGGCAGTGGTCTTTTGTGAAGTGAAATAAAAACAATTTAACATGTATTTCCATGCTTTTAAGGAGTATCACTGTCCACCAATAAAGCAGAATTCTGCTAATCAGCAAGTGAGCAATCAATCCTTATGGCAAAATATATTCACATATATGCAGTTCCTGTTAGCCTTAACAAAGTGTTTAAATAGTGCCCTTTCATATGCATGACAATCATTTTTTTAGAGTTTACTGTCCCTTTAATTATTTATACTATGTCACAAACATCAGTATATCAGTGATGCTTATATAATCGTTAGAATGGCAATAGCATTTTTATCTTTTGTGCTCCTTGTACAGTGATATACACATTACTCTTTGCCTCTATTGATAACATATTTTTCCATCATATAAATGATTAGTTTATACTTTGAGACACTTTTTTACTTTGCTTGTGTTTTTTTTTAGCCGAGTTGGTTTAGCTTATGCAGCAGTTTTGTACAGTGTTAGGATGATGTCCTATATATATATAGAGGTCCACAGCGTTCTTTGTAGTCTCTAGTGCCTTATTTCTCTCACTGTTATGAAGATTCCACAATGGATCAAACCCATGATCACTGCCAAGAGAAACTCAGCAACTGCCAGTGCATCTTGCAGCAGAGGTCCTAGAAGGCGGCAATAAAACACATTGTGAAATCATTTTTTTAGGAGGCACTTGATAAGCTTCCCACTCTTTCTCAGTCATCTTGCTAAAAATAAAGGATCATAACACATATGTTAGAGTAATGGTTTTGGCAAGACTGCAACTTGTCAGCAGAAAGACAACATATTTATCTCGGAGTAAAAAGACCCGCACAGTGAGTGCTTGCCAACATAATGTCAATAAAAAAAATCATAACTTCAGCAAACAGCTCTTACCTGAATTCCCCTATTTAGCATTTTGAATACTTGTTTTGTGTTTAGAAGAATTATTGAATTCATACTTAGTACTGAATATTGCTGTGATTTCTTTTTGTTCCTAAAACGGACATAATAGTGCAGTAATATTTTCGTATTACTTGCATGTAACATTGGGCCAGATTACGAGTGGAACGATATAGAGTTTTATCGATCGTTTGCGCACAGGTTAAATTGTGCTTTTATTACAAGTTGAAAGTAAAAACGATCGATTAAGCACAATCATGATTTACGCTAGAATGATTACCGCGTCCTCAGAGCTATAGTTAACTGTTTTGCAAAACAAAAAAGTGTCACAAAACACATCAAAAATACATTACAATATGCACAAAGGGCTTTAATGTTGAGACATATTCATGTCTAAAGATTTATATGTGTGTGTGTGTGTGTGTGTGTGTATATATATATATATATATATATATATATATATATATATATATATATATATATATATATATATATATATATATATATATATATTATGTACATATGTATTTATGTATTTTTATATGTATTGACAGACATATATACATATATAAACACATAAATACATTTGTACATATATAGAGACGTATATAGAAGTGCATTAGAGCCCTTTGCAGTTAAGGACATGAAAAAACATATTTATGCAATATTCATATTGAATAAAGGTTTTATCTATGTATTTTCATGTAAATATTTCACATTCCAATGTTCTATGTATTTACAAAAAGATATATATATATATATAGTACCAAAATATCATCAGATATATATATATATATATATATATATATATATATATAGAGAGAGAGAGAGAGAGAGAGAGAGAGAGAGAGAGAGAGAGAGAGAGAAATATGTATTTATGAATAAATAGAACATATTCTGTTATGTGAAGAACATGAGAAAATGCGTTGTGCACATTTTGTGCACGAGTGGGGTGTTAGATATCTTTTTTCCCCATTGACTTCTATGGGGAAATAAGTTATCGTGAGCAAGATATTGCAAGTTCAGCTTTTTGAGAGCATCGGGTTAGGGCGAGCGCAATACAATTTTTACTTTCAAATCGTAATACCAGCGTAACCCAGAGCGCGCAAAATGTTTATTCTAGCACAGTTAGCGCTCCACTTGTAATGTAGTCCTATGTGTTTTAATTCCTGTATAGAGATTAACATCATCTCTGGACTGGCCTGTGGTTGGTGCCTATACAAAGCCGTATTTAGCTCAGGGTTGGCAGTGCTTTGCCACTACATGGATTTAACATATAGTTATATGCAAGTAATAGTGCAATAAGGAAATGTTCCAATGTTTTCCAGCATTTTATTATTACACATATATCTCCCCATAAAGGAGAAAACACAGGTATCACAGGTATCAGGGTAGGATGCTCCAGCCTAACTGCAGCGTTCTTCTGTGCTATCACATGGCAGGCTGAAAGCCAATGAGGGTGCACATAGAGGACACGTCCCTGTTCAGATGTGAACAGTCAGAATAGCAAAACAGTGATTTTCGGCACTCCAAATGTAAAACAAAGTTACTTTATTGAGTAGACAATGTAAAAACATATGAATGAGCGGTAGCCCTATTAAAAACAAAAGGGACAAGGGGAACCAAGACCCCCTGTGGCATCAGACGCGTTTCATGCCGCTAGGGCACTTGTTCACTGATAGGGAACAGGGGGATGGTATAATTCTATATATAGATATAAATAGCCAATCAAAAAACATCCTGCCTTAATTGGATTAACCCCTGAAGTCCCTTACATAATTCATGAATATATACATGTGACAGCTGCTTAATAAAAAAGAGAACAGCAGCAGTAATAATTAGGTTACAAAATATGGTACATATTTACCAAAATTTCACATATCAAAAATTAATATGACTATAAAAACCTAAAACAAGGGCATACATAATGTAATTTCTCTGATCCTGATGTTTATGAACAGAATGCTGCTAAAACCATAGAAAGACTACAACGAGGCTATCCTAAGGAATAACTAAGACAACTAAAAAAACAGGTAGACTTGATACCCAGAACTGAGCTTCTTAAGTACAAACAAGTTAAACAAAAAGATACAAACAAAAAACATAAGAGATCTCCAATCTTCATAACATCTTAAAGTACAGAATACAACAAAATTTGCAACTTAATCAGTCAACATCTTCCTATATTACAAAATGATGAAAAACTAAATGAAATTGTGAAAGGATGTTGTAAATTTGTTTCAAGGAAAACAAATACACTTAGAAATATACTATCCCCTTCTATGTTACCCAAAGTACTATCAAATACATGGTTACAAAAAAGAAATGGATGTTTTAGATGTAATGCTTCCAGATGCAAAACTTGCTCCTATATCACACAGGGTAACAAATTTAGATTAATTGTAACAGCACTCATGTAGACTATCTTCTTACTTGTTTAGGCTGTAAAATTCAATACACTGGCCATACGAAAAGCTCTCTCAAAGATAGGTACTTAGAGTGCAGGGTATTGACTTTACCTTGACTATACCTAGACATCCTAGAGTGGGCAATAGAGAAACTAAATTGAATGAAAGGGAGGTCTTTTGGATCCTCCACCTCAAAACTAGGATGCCTTCAGGTCTAAACTCTAGAATGGATGTCAATATGTTCATCAAGAACTAATGTGATCACAGCTATTAGTAACTTTAAATTAAGGGTATTCTAGTATAGAATTACACATTGATATTTAATTGTACTAAACTATATGTTTGCTATGTATGCCCTTGTTTCGGTTCTTATAGCTATATTATATCAGTTTTTGCTATGTGAAATTTCGGTAAATAATATGTACCATATTTTGTAACCTAATTATTACTGCTGCTGTTCTCTTTTTTGTCAAGCAGTTGTCACATGTATATATCCACTATCAGTGAACAAGTGCCCTAGCGGAATGAAACGCGTCTGGTGCCACAGGGGGTCTTGGTTCCCCTTGTCCCTTTTGTTTTTATTAGGGCTACAGCTCATTCATATGTTTTTACATTGTCTACTCAATAAAGGAACTTTGTTTTACTTTTGGAGTGCCGAAAATCACTGTGTTCCTATCTCCCCATAAAGACACTTTAAACACTAAATACATGTTAGACAGAATAATAATAAAAAAAAAAAATATTGAATACTCCTCATAGCGTAACCCATTCAGTAATGAGCAAACAAAAGACGTAGAACAACTCACATTTTGAGGTGCATAACTAGGTGCAGTGAAAGCAGAACATATCCTCCAAGTCTTCCAGTAAGAGTCGCCTCCCGTAGGCAGGAACAGCCCCAATCAGTGGCGTCACTAGGGGGTGCGGGCCGCACCTGGGTGACACCCTCCAGGGGGTGACACAAATTTTTTTTTATTTTTTTTTTAAATTTTATTGAAATTCTAAGAAATACAATGTTGAGATGCATAGATTATTTTATTAGAGGCTGGCATTTGTGAACATTAGTGGGACTGGGGAAGTTGTAGACATTTTTTTGCCCCTTGAGCCAGTGCTGCAATTTCAACAAATAGTTTTCCCGGCTGCTTTTGCTTGTTTGTACTTTGCTCCTCCCCTGCCCAATTTCACTATGAATGTTGTGGGTGTGCCGTGGGGCTTGCAAAGTTGTGCTGCTAGCCTAAACCTGCCTGCCTATCTGTGCTCACTGCTCAGTGACATGCGGCCCAGGGCTGTGCACTGACAGACTTGGAACAGAGTCAGAGAGCAGAATTTTCATAGTTTGCGCGCCTAAACCTTTTCTTCAGTGATTTATTTTAGAGTGCTCTGTTTATCTTTTATTTGATGTTCTGCTGAGCCAGGGAGCAGCTCTAGGCATGAGCTTCATAATTAATGCAGTGCAGTTTACATATTTTGTATGTGTGTGTATGAGTTTTTGTGTGTGTGTGTGTCTCAGTGTTTTTGTGTGTGTGTGTGTCTCAGTGTTTTTCTGTGTGTTTTTGTGTGTGTGTCTGAGTGTGTTTCCGAGCGTTTGTGTGTGCATCTGAGTATGTTTTTAAGTGTGTCTGAGTGTTTGTATGTGTGTTTGCCTGTGTTTATGTGTGTGTCTGCTTTCTGGGGGAGGGGGTGACACCATGACTTACCGCACCGGGTGACACCAACCCTAGTGACGCCACTGGCCCCAATTGCCTCCAGTGGGTAACAATACTGTTATGTAGCAAAAGGAATGAAGCTAATATGTTATAGCCACAGCTCCACTTGTCATAGCAAATAGTGGAAATACACATAGTAGCACAGTGTATAAAAGGTTTATTAAAACATAACACATAAATGTTTGGAAATGCGTGAGATTGTGTTATGCTCATAGGCACGCCTTAGGCTGGCATAATAGACTTGATGGTACTGCTTTAACTAGACGATGGACTAGGACTACTAAAATCTCATTACTGTCCATACTAGGCCCAGTATACAACTAAAAATGTCCAAAACACCTTTGTCTATCTAGATTTACTGTGTTTGGGGTATGTTTTAGTGAAGAAAGACCCTAATTTTTAGTTGAATGTGTGATATATTAAAATGATGGCTTCCTCGTGTATCATGTAGTGTTAATTTGCATTTTCAGTGAGCTTATGCTTGTTTTATTCTAAGGCCTAGAATTCTTTGCCCTCCCCCTGCTGATTGTTATTAATCCTTCAACTACCTGGGCACTGTCACTAGGAGAGTGTGAGAGAAAACACAATTTATACTTTGAGAAAATCAAATTCCTCATACTTTAAGTAGTGACATTTGGAGGCCCAGCATTATAGCTTCTTCCTTTCATGTATCCTGGGTATCATCTGATTTTCCATTTGTCTTTCTGATTTCACACCACAAATAGGTACTAGTGTGGCTATATGTGAAATTAATTGCCATAAAAAGGTTTGTTTTCTTTATAAGATTCCAAAGAAGAAACTAGACCGTGTATCTCAAGTTTAAATTATAAAAAAAAAAAAATATATTAAAAATAAAAAAAAATAATTGTTATTCAAATTACTCTGGGATGTCAAGACCATATCAGGAATATTGAACATTAAAATTATTTGTGAGGTAGAAGCTAATGATTATCATCATTAGTTACACGGACAATAGGAGTCATTTTTAGACTCCTCTAAATCAATGGGGCTGATTTATGAAGATGCGGGCGAAGTAGGGGATCATGTCCACCAGACATTGATAAATGCCGACAGCATACACTGTATTTACACTGCATTTATCATTGCACAAGCATTTAATGTGAAATGCTTGTGCAATGCCGTCCCCTGCAGATTCGTGACCACTAGCAGGGGGTGTCAATCATCCCGATCGTATCCGATCGGGATATTTGCTATCTGCCACCTCAGAGGTGGTGGACCGCGGAAACAGCTGCATTCACAGCTAGATAAATCGGCCCCAATAACTGAGTTTTTCCTGGAAGGTGTGGCCAAAAAAAAAGTTTACCTTAATTAGCCAGCAATTTTTGTTGTAAAAAGCTGCCTTTCGTATATGCTGCACCTATCCACCCGAGTCATCAATTTAGAACTTACAATAGGTATATACGGTTTGAGAAACCTTAGTTAAAGGGACAGTCTACTCCAGAATTGTTACTGTTTAAAAAGAAATATAATGCCTTTATTACCCATTCCCCAGTTTTGCATAACCAACACCGTTTGTTAATATACACTTTACCTTTGTGATTACCTTCTATCTAAGCCTCTGCAGACTGCCTCTTATCTCAGTTCTTTTGACAGACTTGCATTTTAGCCAATCAGTGCTGACTCTTAGGTAACTCCACAGGGGTGAGCACTCATGAACTAGTGCTGTTGTTTAAAATTGCATGCCCTATCTGAATCATGAAAGTTTAATTTTGACTAAAGAATATATACTTACCGTATAGCCTTCCAGTCATATAAGGTACGGCGCAAAGATGTGAGAATGCCACTGCAGTAAATTGCTGGTGTCCTTTGCAATTTAGCATGTTCATTTCTTAAAACAATGTGGCCACAGTTATTGTTACAGTTGAAATAATCTTGTGTAGCTAGGGGGTTTCAGCAATTTTAAATAAGGCTTCAGTAGGGCCTTGTTTGAATCCTAGCACCTGATCCAGATAAACATTTTTAAACATGCGTGTGTCATGCAGCTCTTTATACATTTAATCCCTGCCTAAGAAGCTCTGCATCATATTACACTGATAAACCTGCAGTAAATCATCATACTTTCAACATTAAAAAAAAATCATCTTATTAAGATTAATTTATTTCTGCAAATGGTAAAATACATAGTTATTGTTTATACATTATAGGATGATGTTAAGTAGTGTAAATGATACAATCAATGTGCAACAACACTTCATTTTAAAGAAGGATTTATATCGTCATTTGTGATGATGCCATTTCATCTTATTCATAGGGATGTTAAAGTACAAAATTGAATGTACATGAGTGTTTTTCTGATTTGTATAGAACTATTTTTGCAATAAATTTGTATAAAAGAAAAATGCTTGCACATATACTGTGCATGCCCAGAGCAACCTCATTCAAACACTGGCCTTGCTCAGAGAACCAATGTATGGTGTCTGAGCAGGAGAGGTATTTAAACACTGGTGACAGTGCATGCTCAGCGTGACACAGTGATAGTTTAAAAGAGGTATTTTTGATGATTTACGTATATTGAAAAATGTTTCTATTCTAACTGAAATGCACTTGTGCACATTTCACTTTTGGGTATTATGTCCCCTTATGTCTGTTCACACTCTAGCCAAATAGATTGTCATCTTCACAATACATAGCTCATGTCTGTAAATAAAAATAAATCAGGGTTGCCAATACCTTAGATACATTTAAAAAATGGTTTAGATACATTTCTGGCTAGAAACAGAATTCAGGGATATGATTGCTTGTGTTAAATGGGTCACCTTTTTAATGGGATTAATTTAAAGGGACACTAAACCCAAATTTTTTTCTTTCATGATTCAGATAGAGCATGCAATTTTAAGCAACTTTCTAATTTACTCCTGTTATCAAATTTTCTTTGTTCTCTTGCTATCTTTATTTAAAAAGCAGGAATATGGGGGCGTGACCAAGCAGCTAACATGGCTGGACGCATTATCTGCAGCTCGCCAGAAAATCTACCTAACCTGCTGAATTTCGCTTTCTATGGACAGAATCTACAGCAGGGATTCCTATTAATGAAAGTATGAGCTCAGGGCGATCTGCAGGAACCTATTCTAAACTATATTACAAGTCTCTATCTCTACACTCGAAGGGCTGAGGCCTACCCGCATGAACCTGGCGTTTCCCCCCCCCCCCCTGGCCGCCTGGGTTAAGGGGCCGTATACAGAGCCTTAAGGGAAGCTCCTATCACACCATCAGATACCATTCTTCCGTAGGCTGTTTCCTTACTCTGCCTACCAGCCATGGACCGTCCCCAGAATTTGACGTGGGGGACACTAGTAAAACTTTTGAGTGATCACTACGGCCGACTAGAGCAGCGTATGGATTCATTCCTGGAGAGCCGCAAGTACCCAGAGGCAGCGCAATCAGCCTCCCCCCTTACAGCGATTGACCTGCCTAACATAACAGTTGCAGCGGAGCGGCAGAATGTTCTGACTGAGATACGCAGTAGGAGTGCACATACGGAGGTGATCTTTCCAGTGTGTGAGGTAACTGTTGCCGTAGATGTAAAAATGTCCGCTCAGCAACCGGACTATCATGGGACCATGATGAGACTTGTTCAGGGGAAGTCTCAGCCATCTGTAAGTAAGAGAAGATCTCAGGGAACATCTACATATGTGTCTGTATGGCAGCTGGATTTGCTGCCCTGGTCCACCCTCGCTGAACTACTTGCAGTGCTAAATTGTACAACGGTCCTACTCAAACGTTGGCTTGAATGTCTCATGTGCTGCAGCCATAGCAAAAACCGGAGTGGGTTAGCTCTGAGAGTTACGTGAGGGCCTATGCGCTGAACTTTAATGTGGACTTGATTTCACTGATTCTTTGCACAGCAGCTTAGTCACCTGTGTTCCCTTTTTCTTTTTCTTTATTTTTTTTTATTTTATTAGCTACACTTCTGTACAGCTGGGCATAACACTGGGTCCTTTATCTCTCACCCAGATTAATGATGACTTTGTTGTCTGAGGTTGTAATTTATATGTACTGGCTCTGGAGACATGCTCATAACTCAAAGGACTGACACTCTAACTAATTACTACAGTCTCCTTAATATCATATGGTAGAAACCCCCTTGTGTGGGGGGGTTGACTCATGGGTTATTCAATCGATTCATTTGAAACAGCTTATCCCTGTATTTTATAGGGCATATCCTAGTAGAATGTAAGTTCTCTTATTTGCATACTAGCCTGAATGTTTTGGGGATATGTAATTGTACATAACGACAAGAGGGCTTGCCAAAGCACTAGAGTGCTATTGAGATTTACTCATAGTGGTAAGGAGAGTAGCATGAGTTTCCTGAAGACTGTAGTAGACAGCTTTATAGTTGAACTTCTGAAGATAGAGGTGTAGATCCTGGGTAAACCTTTATAGCAATGTTATTCTTGCCATTAAAAGCCCTGGTGCGATTATAACAGACTAATAGATCTCCCAAGATTATAAACACCTAGCAATAGTATCTGCACTAAACCTTGTCTCACATGGGAACATAGAGGCACAGTTACTCCTTTGTATAATATCTTCTGCTTCTTTACCCCTTATTATCCTCTGTTTATTTGGCAGAGTTAAGTAGTCTCTGCCCTGTTCGGAGAGCCTTAAATTGCTCTCTGAGCCCCACCACAGTGTATGTTAAATTTATATATCTTTATGTCCTCCCCCTACCTTTTTGTCTTTTTATTCCATTCTTGGACCCACGTGGTCCTTGTGGCATAGGAGGATGTGCGAGTAGTTTTGGTCCATAAGTGACCTACCTTCACTACAACCCCCAGCTTATTTGACTCCATTAAGGCCCAAAAGTGGCCTCTACTGTTATGTTTGAAGACTGGGACAAAAATGAGGGAAGTTTTAGGTTTGCTCCTCTAGCATTGTACCCTGCAATCTGTAACTAGCTACTGAACCTGTTATATGCGAACTTTATGTAATTTAATGTGAGCAAAATTTGTGTTTGTTTTTCTCCCTCAATAAAAAAAAAAAAGCAGGAATATGATGCAAAGGAGCCGGCCCATTTTTGGTTAAGAACCTGGGTTATGCTTGCTTATTAGAGAGTAAATGAAAGCATCAAATAAGCAAGCGCTATCCGTCGTGCTGAACCTAAAATGAGCTTGCTGCTAAGATTTACATTCCTGATTTTAAAATAAAGATAGCAAGCGAACGAAAAAAAAAAAATGATAATAGGAGTAAATTAGAAAGTCGCTTAAAATTTCATGCTCTATCTAAATCATGAAAGAAAAAATTTGGGTTTAGTGTCCCTTTAAGCTCAACTGGAACTTTTTTGTAAGTTTATTATATTTGTATAGGTTGAACTTGATGGTCTTTTTTCAAACTCATCTATTATGTTACTATGTTACATAATGTCATAGGTAGACTGGGGTGACCCGTGTTCCATTTCTTATTAAAATACCTTTGTTCCATTGATGCATATATTTATACATTCAAGTTATGTTAGGTGTAATACTGAAATAGATTTTTTGATTTACAATATTAATTAGAAGAAGATTGTTGATTGACGGCTTCATTCTATTTTTTCAAATGATATAAAACTATGATTTGTATTAACACCAACTTTGTAGTTTATCTGTTGTTTCTTTGACAACATAATATTTATATATTTAATGCATGATCCTTATAAGGGTAAAAGCTAATGCTCATCTACTGGATCCCAGAAAGTCTCCATACCCAGACAGAGTCGATGATTTGGAGACGTCTTTTAGAGAAGAATGCTGGCAGAACCTTATATTTTTTACATTACTACGCGCCGCTGTTCATAAAAACAATGGTGATCTTATAGACTAGTTACAGAATATGAATCTTTCAAAACAGTGTAAGAATTGGCAGAGCTACAAAACCATACTCGATAGCCAAAAAGCTATGGGGGTCAGTGACATAGCAGGCCAGACTCTTATCATGAAGCTTTTGCTGCCAGTACTATTATACATATATATATGGGGTTTTTTACTGGGAATTGCATGAAAAATAGGGTATTTCTTTGTCAAGTCTCAAATCTTGTGTTGCTTTGAGTACAACATTTAGTTGTTTTCCTTACTTGTTTGAAAACCAGTGATCTCTCTCTCTCGCTTTAGAAATACTTAGAACATATTCTGCTATGTGCAGAACCTTGGAATATGAGATATTTACAGTAAATACACAGTATAACACTTATTAAATATGAATATTGCATAAATATGTTTTTACATGCTTTCATCTCCTTAACTGCAAATGGCTCCAATGCACATATATATGTGTGCACATATGTATTTACAGACATCTAAACACAAATACATATATACACATATAAGTACATAAATACATATATGCACATATATAGACACAATTTTATATATTTATATATACTGGATTTATTTAGACATGTAAATGTATGTATCTCTATTTTAAAGCCCTTTGGCTGCCTTTTCTTTTCTAACACCTAAGACCTCATATCTTTGAGCACTTATAACTTTTTTGTGTAATTTTTATTTATTTTATTTTTTGTTATAATTTTTTTAGATGGTTTTCTTATGAGTGTAACTGTACTTTATGTATTTTTGATGTGTTTTGTGACACTTTTTTGTTTCTCGAAACAATTAAACAGATCTCTAAGGACACGGTAATCATTCTAATATAAATCATGATTGCGCTCAAGCGATCAAGTTTACTTTCAACTTGTAATACTGCGTGCTGAAACACCTGCTATAAACCCCTTATCACTCACGCGTTACTGTTAGCACTACACTCGTAATCTGGCCCGTAAACACAGTAGATTTGCATAATCAACAAATGCAAGATAACAAGACAATGCTATATCACTTAGTCTGAACGTCAAATAAGTAGTAGATTTGTTTCTGACACTTTTAAAAGTTATGTTTATTTCCACTTTCCCTGTGACAGTCATCAGCCAACCACAAATGCATACACGTACCATGTGGCAGCCATCAGCCAATCACAAATGCATATACGTTTATTCTGTAAATTCTTGCACATGCTCAATAGGTGCTGGTGACTCAAAAAGTTTAAATATAAAAAGACTGTGCACGTTTTGTTAATGGAAGTAAATTGGATAGTTGTTTAAAATTGCCCGCTCTATCTGAATCATGACAGTTTAATTTTGACTTGAGTGTCCCTTTAATGAGATGTTGTATTGCTAAAATGACGTGTAATTCCTTACAGCATGTCACTTTTGTACCACTCACCGTGAAACTTTGTGATTGCCTATGTGTTTCACCTCTTAGTGGGTGGGTTAAAGCCCTGATTGGGAGTCACAAGCATCGCCTAATAAGGTTTAAAGACATGAAACCCATTTTTTCCTTCTTTTATGATTCCCATTGAGTGTACAATTTAAAAAAAAAAAAAAAACACTTTCCAATTTACTTGTATTATCAAATTTATTTTGTTCTTATAGTATCCGTTGTTGAAGCACACACCTATTTAGATAGCGTGCATATATCTGAAACATTATTTTGCAGCAGTTTTTCAAGAATGCTTTTAACAATGTTAAACACAGTGCAAACACCGGTGCCATCGAATGCTCAAAAGTGTATAACATTGTTAGAAGCCTTCTTGAAAAACTGCTGCCATATAGTTCTTCAAAAATGTGCACGCCACTTACTATGTATGCTCTTCAACAAAGGATACCAAGAGAGCAATATGTATTTGAATATATAAATAAATTGTCATGAAAGGAAAAAAAAAATGGGCATTTATGTCCCTTTAAGTGTGAGATTGGTTACTTATAAGGGTACATCTTAAGACCGCTGTTCCTTAACTCGTCTGCCACCTCTGAGATGGCGGACTGCAATCATCTCGATCAGATACGATCGGGATGATTAACTCCTCTGCTAGCGGCGAATGTGCAGGGGGCGGCATTGCACAAGCATTTCTTGTGAAATGATTGTGCAACGATAAATGCTGACAGCGTATGCTGTCTGCATTTAGCGATGTCGGGAGGACATGATTCGCTACAGTGAATCATGTCCGCCCGACATTTGATAAATTGGCCTTGTAGTGTCATACTGTCTGATAATGTAAATAATGTGAAAAGTTGAGTGTGAAAATCACACACAAAAAACGATTTTACCTTTCTGAGTTGGAGGGGTACATTTGCTAAAATGAGGTCTTTCTTATCAGTCATATAAATTGATTGAATGCGTTATTCTTTTTTTTTGTCTAGTCACTAAACATCTATGAACTTTCCAATACACAAAATTAAAATTCCTAAACTAGCACATATAGAACATAAAGTTTTTTTCTTTCACTTTTCCCAGTGTTGTCTTACTGCTAAAATGTTACAATATTAGTCATGCCATAAATGTATTAGTTTATTTAACATTCGGCAAAAAAAAAAAAAAAACACACATATGTGCGGAATTAAAATATCTGAAACTACTTGTTTTGCTGGCTGAATGATGATAGTACTTATAATCAATCCTCCTTCAATTAAAAATAAAGGTAAATGCTTATTTGCAATGTTTTAAGAAACCATTGAGATGACCATGTGAATCAGACACATGTGTTGTAGATCTAACGTTCACGAGACTGATGAGAGGACATTATCATTCTCTAAATATGGGAACCATTATGAGATAAATCCACATTATTCCCTCAGCTTGCATGAATTTGGAGGACAATGTTTTTTTTTTTTACAAGAGGCAATCTTTCCTTAGATCCAGAGTTTAATCATGATCTGTTAAAATTAAATGCTTATATTGACGAAGATTATGATAACTTTCCTCCTGCTATTTTAAAAACATTACTGGATATAAAAAAAAATAATTGTTTATTTGTTGTATATTCTTTGGATATCTGAAACAGGATATGAAACCCAGAGTTTTTCTTTCATGACTTGGATAGAGCATTTGTATTTAAACTTTCTAATTTACTTTTATTATCAGTTTTTCCTTGTTCTCTTAGTATCTTTTGTTAAAAAAGCAGCATTGTATGCTTAGGAGCCGGACTATTTCTGGAGCAGTAGATGGCAGCACTATTTCCTACCGTGAAGTGCTTCAGATGCCTACCTAGGTATTTATTCAACATACAATATCATGGAAACTAAGCAAATTTGATATAAGAAGTTAATTGGAAAGTTTTTTGTTTTTTTTAAACGGTATGTTCTGTCTGAATCACAAAATAAATGTCTTGGGTTTGACATTCCTTTAAGGAGATGCTGTCACTCCCTCACAGACAGACATTTCTTTATTTGACCAAAAAAGGGAATAGAGTGGTGATCATATGCAACACTAGACACCTGAATATATTTGGTGTGGGAAAGGTCGTGGTAATTGCCAGCAACACTTTGCACCAAGGTGGGTCTAGATAACAAGCAATTACTTACATCCATAATACACACAGAGGTGCGTGATGCACAGCTTTTGAAAGAAAAACTATCCCCTTTTCCAAAGTGTGTTCTCTTTCCTTTTAAAATACTAGGTGATTGGTAAAATATAAACATAGCAATGTGATTGGTAAAATAAATAAATAGCAGTGTCTGCAGAGTATAATATTTTTACTGCATTTGTTTACCCCCCTTCAGATTATTCGTTTTTGCGTAAACAATCATGATAGGAAAAATATTCTTTGCAATAGCAGTGAGCATACAAGGTAGTTTAGATGCTAATATTATTATGTATGTGTGTGTATATATATATATATATATATATATATATATATATATATATATATATATATATATATATATATATATATATATATATAGGAGCAGCAACCGTTTTCAAGTATGTCTTGTGAATTTCTGATGATCATGTACAACATGGATTTTTAACAAGCAATAAATCGAGTTTGGAATTGGAGAATCCGTTTGCATTTGTTTTTTCTTCTATATATCTATCTATCTATATATATATATATATCTATATATATATATATATATATAAAATAAAGGAGAGTGCACTCGCCAGGACTTTTCAGAATTTTATTCCAAATATGTGAACGTTTTTGGGGGATTAGCCCCTTCCTCAGACATACAAAAATACAATGTGAATAAACCCACACCGGACACCCTTAAGTAGAGAGGCCAACCAATCACTCACTCTCCAGAATAGGGTACATTTCAGTACATTAGGCCAATTTGGGATGACTTGTTTCTATGCTATCTAGGTGCACTATATTTATCTTGACCTATGTGCTTAACATTCTATTCTATTGATGTGTTTAACATTTTACCTATGTGTTTAAAATTTATCTGACCTATGTGTTTAACTTCTACATATGTGTGCTTTGTTCTTGCACATAACCTTATGCTTATTTATTTTTGCCTATGGGCTTAACCCAATCTACTCATATGTACACTGTATATGGTTGACATTAAGTATCCTGCTGTTTACATTATCTTTTATTTAGGGCCAGTCTCATTCGTTGCTAGAGGGGTGACATCACCTTGTGGGTGTCACCCTATTCTGGAGAGCGAGTGATTGGTTGGCCTCTCTACTTAAGGGTGTCCGGTGTGGGTTTATTCACATTGTATTTTTGTATGTCTGAGGAAGGGGCTAATCCCCCGAAAACGTTCACATATTTGGTTAACATTCTGAAAAGTCCTGGCGAGTGCACTCTCCTTTATTTTCTATTTGCCTATCTGTTGCACCCTGGGCACTTGAGATTGGATTTCTGGAGTGCTTGTCTACTTTGAACTTATATATATATATATAAATAACTCATTGTGTAGTTCATTAACCAATCTAGACAGGCCCAGAGGCTTGTTTTCCCACAGAAAACCTCTGAATTACATTGTTTCCAATGCAGCAAAGGATTCTGGGTAAGATATGCAAATTAAGTACACAATGACACACCTTTTTACTTCAGTCTGCTTTTCAGCAGTTTCCCTTTACGCCAAAGTATCGCTGTTCACACAGCTTATAAACTTAGCTAGGGTTAGTGCAGTGATTCATAACCATCCCAGGACAGACTATTTTGTGGTTTTTGCCACTCCTCAGCTGGGAGAAGGTTAGAATCACTGCTGGGTGAAGTTGATTCCAGGCAGAATACAACAACATTTTAAATTAGGGGGAGATAAAAGGCGAGTTTAAAATCTTCCACTACGCACAAAATATAGAAAAAATAACTCATTGTGTAGTTCATTAACAAATCTTGACAGGCCCAGAGGCTTGTTTTCCCACAGAAAACCTCTGAATTACATTGTTTCCAATGCAGCAAAGGATTCTGGGTAAGATATGCAAATTAAGTACACAATGACACACCTTGTTACTTCAGTCTGCTTTTCAGCAGGTTCCCTTTACGCCAAAATATCGCTGTTCACACAGCTTATAAACTTAGCTAGGGTTAGTGCAGTGATTCATAACCATCCCAGAACAAACTGTTTCGTGGTTTTTGCCACTCATCAGCTGGGAGAAGTTATTTTTTCTATATTTTGTGCGTAGTGGAGGATTTTAAACTCGCCTTTTATCTCCCCCTAATTTAAAATGTTGTTGTATTCTGCCTGGAATCAACTTAACCCAGCAGTGATTCTAACCTTCTCCCAGCTGATGAGTGGCAAAAACCACGAAACAGTCTGTCCTGGGATGGTTATGAATCACTGCACTAACCCTAGCTAAGTTTATAAGCTGTGTGAACAGCGATACTTTGGCGTAAAGGGAACCTGCTGAAAAGCAGACTGAAGTAAAAAGGTGTGTCGTGTACTTAATTTCCAGTTTGGTGAGAAATACATCAGAACATTAGGAGTTTCTAAAACTGTATGTTAACAGTTCTTACAATGTAAACCATGAAACTACTTCATTGTAACAGTTCTTACAATGTAAACCATGAAACTACTTCATTGTAAAAATAAAGCTGCAAAAATGTTGTGCAAAAGGGATTGTGCCTTCATGACCGGGCTTTCAAACGGGATCACGCTACTGGAAACTGCCCTGTAGTGAAGGGAAGCAATCCCATTTGATATCCCAGTAACAACGGCACAATCCAGTTTTAAGTCCTGGTCACAAATTTCTGTTTGAAATTTCAATTCATGAAGGTGCGATTCTGTTTGAAAGCCCACTTTTGAAGACGCCTGTACTGAAAGTGGCAATCACGGCAATGCGAGTGTGAATTAGAAACAAACATTTACAGAAAGTAATTTGCTACATGCCATTTCTAGATGCTGGGGTCCTGATCTTACTTTCCCTGAAGATCCACTTATCTGTACAGAACATCACATATTACATTTGTATGTATGTGTGTCCAGCTTACTGCCGACGGACTATACTATAGCATTGAATAATAATTAATGAATCTAGGCATTATAAACAAATATACCTCTGTAGTTTGGGATTTTATCAAGTGCCTTTGGGTGTCGAATTTTAAAGTGTTAAATGGTCTCGAAAAAACTGTTGCAAGATATAGAGAAAATGGATTGTGATTGACGAGAAAATTTGTTAAAATAAATATTTTTTTGAAGATCTAAAACGTTTCCTCAGAGAAACAGCTAACACCCTGCTATTGTTATCACTTTGCCCTTTTCCAGGTCCGACACATTGTGACTAGGTCCCGAGTTATAATGCAAACAAAAGTAAAGTGCTCAAACTCAATAGACCATTTTCATTTTGCATTTAATGTTCCTCTAAAAATAGCACCATAGATCACTTAAATGTTTAAATATATAAATTATATAACTAGATATTAGTTTCCTTATCAGATTAAAGAATGGATATTATCAAAGGGACTTGCAACTCAGAATGTTTCTTTTATGATAAAGAAACAACAATTTGAACAACTTCTTAACTCCTAATATTAAAGGTGCTTTTTTATCTTATTACCCTTTGTTGAAAAGCATATCTAGTTAGGCAGAGGAGCACTACTGGTAGCTAGCTAATGATTTGTGGTTGTACATATGTTTCTTGTCATTGGCTCACACAATGTGTTTAGCTAGGTCCCAGTAGTGGATTGCTGCTCCTCAGCCTACCAAAGTTTACACTTCAGCAATGGATACCAAGAAAACTAAGCACATTTGATAATAGAAGTACATTTTACAGTTGTTTAAAATTGCAGGCTATAAATGAATAATGGAAGTTCAATTTGTACTTTACTGTCCCTTTAAATTTGGTTTGTTTTCTAGGTATTCTGGTATGAAAAGCATACATAGATACGCTCAAGTGTGCATGTGTATTGGGCACTTTAAGGCAGCAAAAAAATGCTTACAAATACTGTTGCCATAGAATGCTCAGGACATGTGCACACTCCTGAGCTATCTAGGTATGCTTTTGTTAATGTAAAGAATAACAAAATTATTAAAGGGACACTGTACCCAAAAAAAATAATTTGTGATTCAGATTGAGCATGAAATGTTAAGCAACTTTCTAATTTACTCCTATTAGCAAATTTTCTTCATTCTCTTTTTAACTTTATTTGAAATGCAAGAATGTAAGTTTAGATGCCGGCCCATTTTTGGTGAACAACCTGGGTTGTCCTTGTTGATTGGTGGATAAATTCATCCACCAATAAAAAAGTGTTGTCCATAGAACTGAAACCAAAAAAAGCTTAGATGCCTTCTTTTTCAAATAATGATAGCAAGAGAACGAAGAAAAATTGATAATAGGAGTAAATTAGAAAGTTGCTTAAAATTGCATGCTCTATCTGAATTAGAAAAGAAAAAATTTGTGTTCAGTGTCCCTTTAAGTAAATGTGATAATAGAATTAAAGTAATACGTTGTTTAACATATAAAGCTCTATCTGATTCATTAAAGTTTATACGAATAATATTCGTATACAGGTATACCCCGCTCATACAGCGGGTTAGGGACCGGAGCCCCGCTGTAAAGTGAAACAAGGCAGTTTTAGCTTTCTTTTCAGTGTTTAAAATCTTAAAAACATGTTTGAACTAACATATATTAGGGGTGCAATAATGCTATGTTTAGTTTACACTAGCACAGCAAGAATTCAATTAGTATTCAATAAATACTGTACCTGTAAAATTGTGACAATTACAGTAATAACATTTGCCAGACTATAGCACTGAGACACAGATTGCACTGCAATGCAGTTAACAGAGTGAACTAAGCATAACAAAATGGTGTCAGTCACTTTTCTCGCAATCTCACAATGATTTACAGCACTGTTTCAAAATCCTTGGAGGTTGAACTTCAGCTCCACAAAGCGCTGTATTAGCGAATTGCTGTAAAGTGAAGCTCGGTAAAGTGAGCTATACCTGTATTCAAAAGCCACTGCAGTATGTTTCTTACTTGTCTGGTAAGGAAATATGTGTGTAAAACAATGCCATACAATAAATGTGTTTGTAAGACTTCACAATTCTATGTTTTGTCTAAAGTAATCTGGTTCTATAGAAATTGTGTCAATAAAACCGAACATTATTGCAGAATAATGGGCTCCTGCTCAAAAAATAAACATCTTTGATATTCCTAAATATTTACTTCCCATATGGGCATCATTTGCCATAATGCATGAGGAGACCATTATCCTTACTTAACAACCCATTCACATGGGTCTAACCCAGGGTTAGTCATTAGAAAGTTTCATTATTACACTGATGTATCGATCAATCTAATCCAGTCTTTATAAACTACGCATATTGGGCTAGATTACAAGTGGAGCGCTATTTAAACGTGCACCCGTAAAGGGGGCAAATGTGCTTGTTTACAGGAGCATGTTAAATACCCGGCTATTACAAGTGGCTGGTTAATGCTCCCGCAAGCTCACAGGCACATTTTGCATTTGACGCAATCAACCAGCGGTCAAACTTCTGGTTAATTAAAAAAATATGTGCCTTAATTGTCCCCAAAATAAAATGGACAGCTATTTTCATAAAAAAAAAAATAAATAAAAAAAAAAAAAATATATAAATATATATATATATATATATATATATATATATATATATATTTTTTTTTTGGAAAAACAACTCCAGAAAGCAGTGGGGGTGGTAGAAAAAAAAGTGCACTGAAAAGTGCCTTTACATTGATGTTTATGGGGACTGTGCTTTTACTTTTGATATATATGTATATGCTAATATACATATATATTTATGTATATATTTATGTATATTATGTGTTAATATGTGCATATACACATATAAACGCATACATATATATATATTTTTAATTTGCTGCAAGACTTACCCCCTGTGCTGCGCTAGGTTCTTTGCTGTGTCTCACGGCATGAGAACGAGGCTCCCATTGGAGTCTATGAAAGCGCCCTCTCGTGAGCGCAAGGCTTCCAAGTGATGTGAATGCGAGGTTGTGTTTGCATTGCGCTTAACTTGCAATACCAGTGCACATTTCTTTAGTTAAACATATTTGTGTACATATAAATCCATGTTTCTTTATGTATGTCAATGTAAAATCCCTGCGTCAGCTTTTTTTCCTCCTAACACCTGATATCTCGTATTTTTTTGCCTTTTTTTTTTTAAATAATTTATATTAGACAGTGTTAATATGAGTGTAACTGTACTTTGTAATGTATTTTTAAAGTGTTTCGTGAAACTTTTATGTTGCACAAAACCATTAACTCTTCAAGCGTGGAAAGGACTTGCGCAATGGAAATTGATTGCGAAAAGGCCATATCGTGAGCAGAAAAATCAGAACGCGCAACTTGTAATCTTGCTCTTAAAGTTTAAAAGACGAACAAAATTCTAGTAATCAAGTAATATGTGCATTTACTGTTTGTTCAATCAATACACACTTGAAGAATTCCATTCTAAAGTTCCTGAGCAAACCAAGCTTCTAGAATGTTTTATTTCATAGCAGTTTTCCTTTAATGAATTAAATGTGTTTATTAAATCCATGGCAGTGTTTTAATCATAGTTTAAATAATGCAAAAAAGTAATAAAGTCTAAATGAATCTTAACCTCTTCACACTATTGTCAGCAATGTACTCAAACCTCTATAGGGATCCTGTTTGGCACATCTATAAACAAGTTTTTATATTAATGGATGTGAGAGTTATGAGCTGATATGCTGCCGATATTTCTTGCAGTAATGAAACACACAATTAAACATAAGAATAATATGATGCTGTTTTTTTCTGACAATAATTATAACTCTAGTGACTTGTACTGAAATTTCTCTTCTTCCTTTTTTTAAGGTGCTGTGCTTTTGGCTAGTGTTCAAGGTATAGCAATCAATGTTGATCCGGTGCTGTACTCATGGCTCATATACCAGCCTCAGAAAAGGAGCAGCCGACATTCTCAGCAGGTAATCTGCTCTGCATCATTATTTTTCACTACTCATTTCTCACAAGTCTGATTTGGGCCGTGATTCATTGCTATACGACGTCAAGCAAAGACTTACAAAGAATCATTTTGGGCCTTTAGCTAAACCATGTTAAATACCGTTTTTGAACTTACTCATAACTTTATAGGTAACCTGGCACATGGCTACATTTTCACAGTCAAAATCAACACGAATGACTTAATGATGCCACAATTGGTAATATTGGCCTGAGAACATTTAAGTATTTTATACTCAATCATTTGGAGTTTGCACATGCTACTAGTAAGCCCTGACCTAATGTTTTATATTCTCACCTTTTTTGTTCTGATGAGGTGACTGATAAAAGAGGAATCATGGTACTTAGTTCTTTCATCAACTGAAATCATTTCAAATATATTGGCAAAGTGCACAATGATAAATGCTGCAATCCTGTATTCAAGGAGGTTTATATATATATTGACTCTAAATGAGAGCTACTATCCCACTTTGTTGGTCTGTTTTCTCTCATGGTGTGAGGATTTAAGCCTTATATTTTTAGACAAAGTTATTGTTTAGAGTTTTTTCACCAGACTTTACATATACTGATTTCATGAATCGCCATTTTTCCCCAGCCTTAAAATGTGATCTCTGAATCCAGAAGTTGTTTATAATTTTCTGCCCTTCTTGATTTATATGAACACCACTTTTATTTTTCTCCTCTGTTCGGTTTTATAACAACTTTTTGACATTTAACCTTTTTTGGTATCTTTATTTTCATTATATCTTCTATTTAGCAAATCGTTATAATATTATCCCTTTATACTGTTGAGTAATTGAGATTTATTTTATTTTTGGTAACGCATTTGCGGTGTAGGGAAACTTATCTCTTAAAGGGATAGTAAAGTCCAAATTAAACTTTCATGATTCAGATAGGGCATGTAATTTAAAAAAAAAAAAAATTCTAATTTACTTTTATCATCAAATTTGCTATGTTCTCTTGTTATTCTTAGTTGAAAGGTAAACCTAGGTAGGCTCATATGCTAATTTCTAAGCCCTTGAAGGCCACCTCTGCATTTGACAGGTTTTCACAGCTAGAGGGCATTAGTTTGTGTGTTTCATATAGATAACACTGAGCTCATGCACGTGAAGTTATTTTAAGAGTCAGCACTAATTGCCTGCAATGCAAGTCTGTCAAAAGATCTGAGATAAGGAGGCAGTCATCTGAATCTTAGAAACACTTAAAGGGATATGAAACCAACATTTTTTCTATTATGATTCAGAAAGAGCATGCAATTTTAAGTTACTTTCTAATTTACTCCTATTATATATATTTCTTCGTTCTCCTGGTATGTTTATAAATGCAGGAATGTGAGCTTAGGAGCCGGCTCATTTTTTGTTCAGAAACCTGGGTAGCGCTTGCTAATTGGTGGTTAAATTTTGCGTACTCCTTCCAGAGTAGGGTTGTAAGTGACTAAACCCTACTCTGGAAGGAGTAGTACGCAAAATTATTAAAGAGCTACAACCACTAATTTCAGAGGACCCCACACTCAAAAAAATATTTCCTGAACCCCCCATACTAGCATTCAAACAACCGCCTAACCTGAGACAGAGATTGGTCCGCAGCAAATTAACCACAAAACAGAAGCTTACACAGAATGGCACTGCACGATGCAACAAATCTCTTTGCAAACTGTGTCAACATATATATGACAACAACACAGCCGGACACAATAACGCATCATATAATATTAAAGGATCCTATTCGTGCTCATCTGCTAATGTGGTGTACATGATACAGTGTACAGCGTGTGACAGAGGTTACTACATTGGAGAAACTGGCCTAAAGCTGCATCTCAGAATGAATCTACACAGACACTCGATCAAAAACCACAAGGAAAATGAATATTGTACCCCTGTTGGTCATCATTTCACCCAGACTGGTCACTCCATCCTTAACCTCAGGATTAAAATTATTAAAGGGAATTTCAAAGACGCTAATGAACGAAAGACGTTTGAGATGAAAATGATCACACATTTCAATACCAGAAATGAAGGACTTAATGTAGACTCTGGCTTTCTCACACACTACCATAACTTTCTATAATCTCTGATCTTATTGTCCTATATTGGTTTCTTTTTCCTTTTGTTTTTCCTCTCATGTTACCTATTTACTCTCCTCTGTTAATTTATTCTTTCTGGCTATTCTCAGCTATTTTCTCCTTCAGACACATTCTCTGCTATTTATGACAGCCCTCTCACCCCCTCCCTCCCTTCCATTTGTTGAATGTGATGTGTATTTATATCAGATTGATCAGTATTGCTTGAGACCTGAGGAAGAGAGGAAAACTCTCGAAAGCTTGTCTTTGAAATATTATGTTAGTCCAATAAAAAAGGTATCACTGCATACTGCAATACTTTGTTTTTTGAGCATTTTATCTACTGGACTAACACGGCTACTGCAATACTTTGTTTTTTGAGCATTTTATCTACTGGACTAACACGGCTACTCCAATCTTATATATATATATATATATATATATATATATATATATATATATATATATATACATACATACAGTATGCATATAAAAAAATAATGAATTGTAAAATAGTGAGACTTAAAGCCAAAATAAAATTGTCTAAATTAATGGCTTCTCACTAACTAACGCACTCCTAAAATATTACAAGGCTGAATAAAACTCGGATTCCAAAATAAGTGTATATAAAGATAACACAATGATATAAAATAACCCTTCCTTTTAAAATCTCACACATCCAGAGTTCCTGTAAAGTTGTAATATCAATAGAGTTGTGATTTTCAAACTGGAGCACTATCTTGGAGTCCGCCGTCCGGCTGCTCTCACTGGCCTGACAGCCAAATGAGGTGGAAAACGATTCTGTAATAACGAAAGGAGAGAGCGCACAAAAGGACTCTAAGTGCAGTATGTTTATTACAAAGCAATACATATAAAACTGTAGCCCCATATCCTCTCTCAGAGCTACTCACAGGATTCAACCTCAAACATGTGAGGTATGTAGACACAAACAAGCAAGCAGGATATATCCAAATCAGCGTCCTTACTATGGTCAGAGGGATATATCCAAATCAGCGTCCCCACTATGGTCAGAAAACGTCCACTGTGATAGGTTGTCACATGCTGTTAAGTCTTTCCTACTGTGGTCTTTAACCTTAAAGAAAATCCAAGCTCCTGTCAAATGTTGCTCGATATACTCCAGTCCAAACTAGTGGGATGACGTGAAGGGGGCATGCCTGACGCGTTTCACGGACGTAACTCCGCTTCATCAGAGGCTATACACGCCTCCCCCTTCCCTAAACATTTATATTCTTTTCCATTGGAAAGTCCGCCCCTGTTACACGTCATCTGCCATATCTATGAGGGTTCCCTCTCGTTTACAGATCTAATGGGCTAAGAAATAACGGATTTAAAAACTGTTTTGCTAATATCAATAAATTAAAACTTTAAACATTATTAACGTTATTAATGTGTACAATATTTCATTGACATTTCATTGAAAAAAAGCTACAATCTAAAAAAGTATATGTAAAAAATATATATTTTTAAAAAATATTTATAAAAATGTTTTTATTTTTTTTTGTTTTAATTCATTCTCGCTTGCTGTTGATAACCATAAAAAATACTAATAATTTAAAATCCTAATAAAAAATATATAATAAATACAGTATGTATATATTTACCATTGCATCACAAAACTCTAAATTTTTGGTCCTTAATTTATGATTTATAATGTATATGGACATCAAAAAATTCTACATACACATACATACACACATGCATGCTGACATACATACACGCATACATTATGTATGGAGAAAATAAAAGCTAAAAAATGAATACCCATCTGATTCAACAGACTATATGTTGCAAAAAAGACTGAGGAAATAGAAGCTATATACTATATGTTTTTTCTCAAATTCATTTGGTCCACCATAATTTTTTTTTTTTAAGTATTTTATTTGAGGTTACAAAAGTGATACAGGCAAAACGAAAATAACAACACAGTTACAATGGCATAGGAAAATCTCAAGTAGAATGTCATTTTGATTAAGCAATTAATCACCCAGACCTGCAATTTAGGGATAACCTCTAAATTTTCTATATAAGATCCCCTTGCAACCTGAGGTAAAGTCAGAAATAAACATTTGTCCCTTACTGAAACATGGAGGTCACTTTTGTACCTCCTGGTATGGAATTAAATCAGGGTAGGGAGTTTTTTGGGGGGAAGATAAAGCAAAAAATAAATAAATAAAGAAACAAGTGAATAATATATCAAAGTGGGCCACTTTTGGGCCCCAATTGGAGACTAGTAGGTTACAATATAAATTTGATACAGATTAAGGACAATTGAATGAACATAAAAAAAATAAAAAAAATAAATGAAAAGGTAGGGAGAGAGAACTTTCTAATGATCTGTCATTGATGTATAAGCAACGTGTTAC
The DNA here is from genome assembly GCF_027579735.1 of Bombina bombina. NCBI lineage: Eukaryota > Metazoa > Chordata > Amphibia > Anura > Bombinatoridae > Bombina > Bombina bombina. The sequence continues at coordinate 1,004,636,612 of NC_069503.1, forward strand.
CCAGCTGCAATATTTAAGTACTCCATCTGATAGACAGTGCTAGAACCACTATGGAAGGTGTTAATGGCATGGACTTACACTGTGTGTCCCTATGAGACTAGAAAACAAGTCTATCAGATCCAAGAGGGACTTTTGTAAGAGGAGAACCAGGTGGGTATTCTATAACTGGAACTCTACTTCCATCTAGTGGAAAGACTTGGGAACTATATAAGATAGCGGTAAATAATGCGTAGAGGCGTTTTGTCAAAAAGTCAGCCTAATTTCACAATTAAAAAGTAGACTAGGGCACATATATAGAAATAGACCGGAGTGTAAGAAATGTATAACTGCTACTGAGTGGATAATGCTACATCTATTCTCTATAGAGACTTAGTATTGATCAGATGGGAAAGCATAAAGCATGGGCACATCATATGGAGAAAAGGCAGGTTAACAAAAAAAAAAAAACCCCCACAAAAACAAAAGAAAAAACGGAAAACAGGTAAATGACACAATGAGCTTAATACCACTACTGAAGTATAAATATGTGTTTCCCAATAAATGTTGCAACAAATCAGGACCTGTCTATATAAGCATGTGGATATTATATGTCCCGTTGATAATATACCCATTAGGAAAGTCTTGAATAGTAAAACTTTGTGAACAGAAGGGCCCATTGTCTAACACACTGGTCATCAGACAAACCATCACCAGAGTTCCTTTTAAACATAGCAGCACAAGCCATATACCTAGGGTGTCAGTCCTTGTCTCTTCGTCTCGTCTAACCCACTCCGTGTCTCACGCATCTAGGAGCAGTCTCTGGGCAAAATGCAAGGCTGTATATCATTGGAGTGTTAACAAGTGCTCCACAGGATGGACCGCTCACCCTCTGCTGTATGTCCCCAGTTAGCCTGCTTAACTGATCGAAAGTATTCACCTTCCCAACCCGAGGAAGGCAAGAAACTGCATAACGCAACTGCCTCCGCTGAAGCATGACAAACCCGTCTGCCTGGGTGAACACAGCCGGCGCTCCTGCACAGGGTCGTGACAGACACTCGAAAACTCCAGCAGACACAGCCGGGAGCCCAGTTCCACACAGCACACCACTTCTAGAATAGGTAAGGCAACTTGGCGCATCGCCCACTCTCTCGCTCCGTATTAAAAGCCTTTGTGTGGTTGATGGGGTTAAGAGGCTCCTATTTGCAGATTTAGAAGGGATCCCTTTTCTGTTAAGGCCCCCATTCCGGTCTCCATGTTCTGTGACAACCCTGCATGCGATCCAGGGCTCAGGGATAAGATGTGGAGGAATTGTCACTTCTAGCGAGTCATGTTTGTCCCAGCTTATTTGCTCACCAGACTGAGGTATGGTATCCGTTGATTCAGTAGAACGTGTCGAAGGGTTAGGTGTGCGGGCTCTACCCCATTCACATGCCAGCTGATTAGAAATGCTTTTGAGTTGATCATCCAGTAAGCTGGCAAGAATAGTTATAAGTGATGTTTCTCTTTCATTCATTCTGTCGGAATGTGCGTTGCTTTCTCCCCCTAAAGTAGGGCATGGGCCGTGCAACAATGGCGCAGCAGTTATGAGGACAGATGAGGCCTCGATGATAAGGGAAGGCCTCAAGATAAAGTCCGGTACTGAGGGCACACAGGCCACACCACAGACCAAAACCCCTGCTTTTGGGTCAGAGTGCCTTCAGACGAGCTTCTCCACCGGTCTAGATGGTCTATCACCCAAATTTCAATGAGATACCAGATAGAAGTGGTGAACAACTCAGGAGCTGAAGCTCAGTGCGACCTACAATGGCTGCTGCCCGGAAGTCCTCCAATTTTTATTTTTTTTATTTTTATTATTATTATACATTTAAATTAAAAACTTCCAAATTTTAAAAACTTTATGTTCATACATTAAAAAAACTTAATTTTTTTATTCATCATTTATTTATTTTTTATTTTATTATTTTTTTATTTTTTTTCAGAGAAGAAAAGCCTGTAAATCTACTTCCCTATTCAGTCCATAGGGTTCCATAGTTCTGAGTCTATGAATCCAAAATGTCTCTCTCTGTCTAAGAGTCAGGAGACGATCACCTCCTCTTATATTAAGGTTTACTTGTTCTATAGCCAAGACTTTTAGGTTCCTATAGTCTTTATTGTGGTGAGTTCTGAAGTGATCTGACACACCATGTGTGGTTAACCCTTGCTCAATATTTCTTATATGCTCCATGACCCTCCTCTTTATAGTCCTTTTTGTTCTGCCAATATATATTTTGTGGCACGAGCACTCAAGCAAGTAAATCACAAATTTCGACTGGCATCTTAGATGTGACTTTATTTGGAATTGTACCCTATCTTGGTGACAGAAAAAGTTTTATTGTTATTTTTATCAATTGGTGTACAAACTGTACAGTTCTTTTACATCCATAGAAATCATTGGTTTTAGATATAGGATTAAGCCAATTTGGGACTGTACTGGTATTTTCTCTAATAGATCTCAAGTTGCTGGGTGCCAGATGTTGTTTTAAGTTGGTGTTTTTTCTAAAAACAATTTTAGGTTTCTCATCTAGAATCCCATTTAAAACCTAATCCTTTTGTAAAACCATTGTTTTCTGATAATCCCCTCCCTTAGTCCTTGCACTGTTATTATATTTGGTAAGAAAAAGGGTAATATTTTCACTTTTATAACTTCTTTTAGCTTCTTTATCACTTGACCCTTTACTCAAATCACATCAATTTAAGATTTTTGCTTTCTCATAACTGTTTATGATTATGTCCTCTGGGTATTTTTTGGCTCTAAATTTTTGTTTGAGTATAGTAGCTTCTCTCTCAAAATCTTCAGATCTAGTGCAGTTGCGGCACAGACGTTGAAATTGCCCATAAGGTATATTATGGACCCATTTTTTATGATTGCAACTAGTGGCATACAGGTAGCTATTTGAGTCAGTGGCTTTCTTATACAGGGAGTGCAGAATTATTAGGCAAATTAGTATTTTGACCACATCATCCTCTTTATGCATGTTGTCTTACTCCAAGCTGTATAGGCTCGAAAGCCTACTACCAATAAGGCATATTAGGTGATGTGCATCTCTGTAATGAGAAGGGGTGTGGTCTAATGACATCAACACCCTATATCAGGTGTGCATAATTATTAGGCAACTTCCTTTCCTTTGGCAAAATGGGTCAAAAAAAGGACTTGACAGGCTCAGAAAAGTAAAAAATAGTGAGATATCTTGCAGAGGGATGCAGCACTCTTAAAATTGCAAAGCTTCTGAAGCGTGATCATCGAACAATCAAGCGTTTCATTCAAAATAGTCAACAGGGTCGCAAGAAGCGTGTGGAAAAACCAAGGCGCAAAATAACTGCCCATGAACCTAGAAAAGTCAAGCGTGCAGCTGCCAAGATGCCACTTGCCACCAGTTTGGCCATATTTCAGAGCTGCAACATCACTGGAGTGCCCAAAAGCACAAGGTGTGCAATACTCAGAGACATGGCCAAGGTAAGAAAGGCTGAAAGACGACCACCACTGAACAAGACACACAAGCTGAAACGTCAAGACTGGGCCAAGAAATAGCTCAAGACTGATTTTTCTAAGGTTTTATGGACTGATGAAATGAGAGTGAGTCTTGATGGGCCAGATGGATGGGCCCGTGGCTGGATTGGTAAAGGGCAGAGAGCTCCAGTCCGACTCAGACGCCAGCAAGGTGGAGGTGGAGTACTGGTTTGGGCTGGTATCATCAAAGGTGAGCTTTTGGGGGCTTTTTCGGGTTGAGGATGGAGTCAAGCTCAACTCCCAGTCCTACTTCCAGTTTCTGGAAGACACCTTCTTCAAGCAGTGGTACAGGAAGAAGTCTGCATCCTTCAAGAAAAACATGATTTTCATGCAGGACAATGCTCCATCACACGCGTCCAAGTACTCCACAGCGTGGCTGGCAAGAAAGGGTATAAAAGAAAAAAATCTAATGACATGGCCTCCTTGTTCACCTGATCTGAACCCCATTGAGAACCTGTGGTCCATCATCAAATGCGAGATTTACAAGGAGGGAAAACAGTACACCTCTCTGAACAGTGTCTGGGAGGCTGTGGTTGCTGCTGCACGCAATGTTGATGGTGAACAGATCAAAACACTGACAGAATCCATGGATGGCAGGCTTTTGAGTGTCCTTGCAAAGAAAGGTCGCTATATTGGTCACTGATTTGTTTTTGTTTTGTTTTTGAATGTCAGAAATGTATATTTGTGAATGTTGAGATGTTATATTGGTTTCACTGGTAAAAATAAATAATTGAAATGGGTATATATTTGTTTTTTCTTAAGTTGCCTAATAATTATGCACAGTAATAGTCACCTGCACACACAGATATCCCCCTAAAATAGCTAAAACTAAAAACAAACTAAAAACTACTTCCAAAAATATTCAGCTTTGATATTAATGAGTTTTTTGGGTTCATTGAGAACATGGTTGTTGTTCAATAATAAAATGAATCCTCAAAAATACAACTTGCCTAATAATTCTGCACTCCCTGTATAAACTGCTTGCAATCCTGCTGTTTTCATGAAACAGAATCACATCTAGAAATACTCATTTCGCTATTACAGATATATATATATTTTTTTTTTCTTTAATATAGGTGGCGAGAGTCCACGATTTGTTACATATGGGATATACATTCCTACCAGGAGGAGGTAAAGTTTCCCAAACCTCAAAGTCTATAAATACCTCACCCACCTCACTCATATCTCAGTTTAAACTTTGCCTCCTTTGGAGGGGTTAAAGTATGATGTGCTTTAGTGATAGGTGCTTCAGTGTATTTTGAAGTCCGTTTTTCCCCCTCAGAGTATAGTGTTTGTCAGAGGGATGTGAGTGGAGTTTGCCTAAGGTTATCATGTTTTACCTCTGTTTAAAACCTTCTATGGGCTATCTGTAAATTGGTTGCAGGGATTCATCTCCTGCCTCTCTTTATGGTTCAAGATACTCCTATATTTGTTCCTCTGCTCATACGTTTTCAGCACTGGTTTGGCCTGTCTGCATTAGTAGACAAGTGTGTCTCAAAATTCAGGTACTTCTTTAAATCCTTCTTCTAGGTTTAAAAGTGTGTATCCTTTACCTGTTGCTAATCTAGAACTATGGAAAACTATCCCTAAGGTAGATGGGGCTATTTCTTCTCTAGCTAAATGTACTATAATTCCGTTAGAAGATAGTACTTCTTTCAAAGATCGTTTAGATAGGAAACTTGAATCTTTTTTGAGAAGGGCTTATTTACATACTGGCTATGTTCTTAGGCCAGCCATAACTATTGCTGATGTAGCAGCTGCTTCTACTTTTTGGCTTTCAGCTTTATGGCTTAAAACTTGGAATGCTGATATGGTTTCCAAAATTAGATTACTATCTCTTTCTTTTCAGGGTAAGAATCTATTTGGTTCACAATTGGATTCTATAATTTCTTCCATTACTGGAGGTAAATCATTTGGGGTTTTTTTGCCTCAAGATTATAGATCTAAAGGGAAGTTCAGGGCTCCAAATCATTTTTGTAATAAAGATCAATAGCCTTCCCCCTCTCCAAATGCCCCTGGATCTAACTGGAGACCTTCCAATTGGAATACATCTAGACAATTCAAGAAACCTAATCCTGTCCAAAAAACAGCATGAAGGTGTGACCCTAATTCCAGTTCTTCTGGTAGGGGGCAGATTAAAACTTTTCCAAAATCCTTGGATTCAGAATATAATCTCTCAGGGATATCGAATTGGTTTCAAAATCAAACTTCCAAGGGGACTGTTTTATTTAACACATGTTCCAAAACATCCAACAAAAGCTCAAGCTTTTCTAACATGTGTCTCAAATCTGAAATTGATGGGAGTGATAGTCCCAGTTCCTCTACGGGAACAAGAAAAGGGTTTTTAATAAAAACTATTCATTGTACCAAAGAAGGAGAATTCCTTCAGAACAATTTTGGATCTGAAAACACTAAATAAATTTGTAAGAATTCCAACATTCAAGATGGAAACTATAAAGGCTATTCTACCTTTTGTTCAGCAAGGTCATTATATGTCCATAATAGACTTACAGGATGCTTATCTTCACATCCCTATTCATCCAGACCATTTTCAATTTCTGAGATTCTCTTTTCTAGAAAAGCATTTTCAGTTTGTTGCTCTTCCGTTTGGCCTAGCAACAGGACCAATAATATTTTCAAAGGCTCTCGGTTCCCTTCTATCTGTAATCAGAGAGCAGGGTATGGCAGTGGTTCCTTATTTGGATGATATCTTGGTTCTAGCTCAATCTTTTCATTTAGCAGAATCTCACATGACTCAACTATTGTTGTTTCTTCAAAATCATGGTTGGAGGATCAATTTTCTAAAGAATTTCTTGATTATTTAGACAAAGGTCACTTATTTGGGATTCCAAATAGACTCAGTATCCATGACTCTTTCTCTAACAGAAAAGAGACGATAAAATTAGTTTCAACTTGTCTGAACCTTCAGTCTCTATCATAACCTTCAGTGGCTATATGCATGGAGGTGTTAGGCCTAATGATTGCAGCATTGGACGCGATCCCCTTTGCTGTGGACGTCAATTTTGAGAATTCAGGCAGTTAAGCCATATCAAAGGGTATTGCTTGCAAATAATTGCAGTGAGAAACCCAAAGTTTTGTGAAAAAGTTAATAATATTTTTTATATGATCACCTTTGGCACACATCTGACTGCCAACTGGTCACATTGAATATGCCAAAACGGGCCTAGATCAATTACCTTAGGTTGTTAATTTTATAAATATATATAGTTTTGGGGGTCGATTTTGAGAATCCCAGCCATTATTGCCATTCCAACTGAACGTTGCACCCTTTGCCATAACATGTCTAAAAATCCTCTTAAAGAAGTGTGGTGCGCAGGTGCAATTAGCAGCCTTCTGATTACCAAAACAATGGCAAATACCCAAATGTCTGCTAATTCTTAACACACGGGATCCTAGAGAAGCGTTTAAAAGCATTCGTCTTTTCACTGCACAAGTTGTGTGTAAATAATTTCTGTGGGAAAGCAAAGTTTGTGAAAAAGTTAATAATTTGCTTTTATATTATCATATTTTGCATACATCTGATGACCAGGTGGTGTAATGAAAAATACCAAAATGGGCCTAGATCACTGGTTTTCAAACCTGTCCTCAGGCCTCCCCAACAGGCCAAGTTTTTTATTATTACCTTGGATAAGAGCAGGTAAAATAACTATCTGCTAGATTACGAGTCTTGGGTTAGCCTTCAAAAGCAGCGTTGAGAGGTCCCAACGCTGCTTTTTAACGCCCGCTGGTATTACGAGTCTTGAAATGACATGCTCACCGCTCACTTTTTCGGCCAGACTCGAAAATACCGCAAATCCACTTACATCAATTGCGTATCCTCTTTTTTTTGCATAGCGCCAAGACTGGTACTGCATTTAAAAGTCAGTAGTTAAGAGTTTTACACTACAACGCTGTAGCATAAAACTCTTAACTAAAGTGCTAAAACGTACACTAACACCCATAAACTACCTATTAACCCCTAAACCGAGCCCCCCCCCCACATCGCTAACACTTAAATAAAATGTTTAACCCTATTTAGCACGTTTTACCAGCTCACCGCTAACGTAAGCAGCGCTGGTATTGAGGTGAGATGTGGAGCAAAATTTTGCTCTCCGCTCACTTTTCTGCGGCTAACGCCAGGTTTGTAAAAACCCTTAATACCAGCGTTGTCTGTAGGTGAGCGGTGAGCATAAACTGCTCGTTAGCACCGCACAGCCTTACCGACAAAACTCATAATCTAGCCGCATGTTTACTAAGCAGATGATTATTTCACCTGTGCTCTAGTAAAGATATCTTCAAAACGTTGCCTGTTAGGAAGGCAGGGGACAGGTTTGAAAACCAGTGGCCTAGATTAATACTTTTGATTGACTACTTTAAAAATATATAGTATTTTTGGAGATCAATTTTGAGAATATGGGCAGTTCTGCTATACAAAATGAGTTACCCCATTGCATCATTTTAGAACATGGTACACAGAGCTGCAGATAAAAACCTTGAAACAATCAAAATAATGCAAATTATATACATGTGGTCTTAGCTGAATCAGCAAAGAGGATGCAAATGAACTCATTTTTAGATTATTTTTTTCTACAGTTAGAAAACTACAGGTTTTTAGTGAATGTGATATTTTATATACCTTTTTTTTTTTTTTTTTTATATGTTTTTATTTAAAGGTTTTGCGTAAATTTTTTTAACATACAATAGCCATGCAGTGATACTGACATCAATTCACTGTGCCAAAGAACATTTTGAGAACAATCAAGAGAAAGATCATAGGAAAACGTCAAATGACATAATATAGGTCTTACAAACCTCGATTTTACAATAGTAATAGCTTGTGTTGATGACTATTTAGCTGGTCAGCAACTTTGTTGTAAAAGTAAAAAAAAAAAAAAAATATACATGATAGTTATTCTGCTGGCCACATATAAGCCCTGAACATAAGGGTGTTTGTCAGCAGATAAGCACCGCTCAGATACGTGTAGTATAGATGAAGTTGACTACTGTAACAAATGTGATAGTAAAATTCTAGTTTGATGTAATACAATAATATAACTAACTGTCAAGCTGAAGACAGAATCAATGTCTTATGGGCTAACATAGTATAAAACTAAGTGTGGATGATTCAGGTAAGGAAGGCAAATGATTATGGGGCTGGGGTGATATATGTCGGTGTAGTAGCTTGTGATGCAAGGCTTCCAAATACTATCTGCATAGGCAATATTGAGGGATTTTAACGAGTTTTCTAGTGACATTCAAATGTCCTGAAATCAGGTATAAAATATATTGTTGAATGAGAGAGAGGACAATCCGGGGACATGAATAATAAGATTTGCAGCTCAGTACTTCATAACTTGTTCTGAAAGAGGGGAGGGGGGGCGAAGGTGTAAAAAAAAAATGTACTCAGAGAGAAGGCAGCTATCTTTCCTCGATCAAATGCGGCTAAAAGGGAAAAGGAATAGCATATTATTTCTGGGACCTTATGACGGTGAATATGTTATGTGTCATATAGGATACAAGCGTTACTTTTCATATGTAGTGTGAAAGCTATATTCACTTTAGTGGAATAGGAAAGAATCACTATATTGCTGTGTCTGGTATTTAACTATTTAGACTGTGGGTGTGGTACAACCAAGTGGTTTCACTTTTAAAGGAAACTGTACTCCATAGTCTCAGCCGCTGACATGCAGGTCTAGTACCCTGAAAATATTCTATGCATAGTAAATAAGAGATCCCAACCCTTAGTCAAGGGTTCCTAATCAGTAACTTAGCGGGCTAGCATGTTAATACAGACTACATACCATACAGAGAGTAACCACATTTAGGATTGTACCAGTATATATCAATAGAGATCCGGTATATAATGGGTAAAACAACAAACAACACTAATATAGCAATATGTAGACACCTAACAAAACAAACTTAACATCATTGACCGTTACCATTATGGTCCCCTCTAAACTATGTCTCTATATTGAGGGATATAGCAGGCAGTAGTGTTCTGGAATTCCTCTATATCTATAAGGGAGTCATATCCAAGATGTTAGCCTACACCAACTTTTAGCGAATGGAGACTGCAGGTAATGGAGTTCACATTTCAGAAAGCAGTGATGTTCCAATTGCTACTTATGATGATGTTAGTGCACGGTGAGCTTAACCATGAAAATAGGAGTGAGGGCTTTTTCCCCGATATGAGTATCTTTTTAGCTAAGAGTATCTCTGTGCCGGAGTAGCTTGTTAAGAACTTGCCCATTGGCGGTAAGAATTCCAACCCAGCTCTGATGGTCAGGGGATCTAGGAACTGCAATCTCCAAGTACAGCACACCATCTCAAAGTGAATTGCCCCACACCCATCTCTAACTGATGTTGCATTAAAGCTGTTAGTTTCTAAGTGCTGACCTTCACATCCGATCTCCTCAATCTCCATTCTGACAGTTAGAATTTTTCTGCTGCGGGGCAATTGCGTAAGCCGTAGATAGCATAGGATCCACAGGGCTATATTGCAGTGACTCATGGCCAGTAGGTGAATGGTAGGGCACTGAAAGCTCTGTTGTGTATTCTGAAATGGTATAAGAGGGACAATCTACCATTCTCAGAGATTAGCAATCCTCCGCAAGCACTGCATGGAGCTCGAGGTAGTGTTCATCCATTAATGACTCAATTTCCTTTAAGAGTATTAGAACCGCCTCTTCCATTATGATTCTACTTTAGTTTAGCTACAACGAGAATAATCTGTTACTTGACAACAAACAATTTCCACACTTCCAGGTCAACTATAATGAACTTCTGATATGGCTAGCGTTAGCGTTTGAAAGATTCTGTATTATCCGGCAAGCCGGGGGGGGGGGAGGGGTTAGCATGGATGTTACAAGGCCGCAGCCTCACCTAGTTAGCAGTCCGGATTGCCGCTTCAGATTGTGAGCTTCCTACAATACTGATAGCTAACAATATAGCATAGTTTCACAGAGTAAAGTTGATGTTGAAGTTTCAATCATTTGTTAATTATCTGGCAGTTAGTAGGAGCCTGTCATGGCCGCGGTCCGGACACGCCCCCCATTTTGTATACTTTTTTACCTCTTTTTTTTGGTACCTTTACAATCATTTCTTAAAGGGACATGAAACCCCAAATTCAAATCCCAAGCATTTTTAAATTATTTTACAGTCCCTGTTTTTACCACCTCCTTTTGGAAGTTTATTCCATGAATCCGTCACCCTTTCTGTAAAAAAAAAAAAAAAAAAAAACCTTCCTCACATTTTTCCAGAATCTGCTCTAATTTAAGATTGTGACCCCTTGTTTTGGTATTTCTTTTTTTTGTGTGTGTGTGTGTGTGTGTGTGTGGAAAATGCTTTCAGCTATTAAGTCCAATTTATTAAGTCCATTCATATATAAATAAAACAAATCAAAGGCTTTATTTCTGTGTAAATGGAGTGATAGCAAAAACGCTAAAAATGTTCTGGTCTTTTGAGCAAATGTATTTCTTTCATGTAATTAGCAAGAGTCCATGAGCTAGTGACGTATGGGATACACATTCCTACCAGGAGGGGCAAAGTTTCCCAAACCTTAAAATGCCTATAAATGCACCCCTCACCACACCCACAATTCAGTTTTACAAACTTTGCCTCCTATGGAGGTGGTGAAGTAAGTTTGTGCTAGATTCTACGTTGATATGCGCTCCGCAGCAGGTTGGAGCCCGGTTTTCCTCTCAGCGTGCAGTGAATGTCAGAGGGATGTGAGGAGAGTATTGCCTGTTTGAATTCAATGATCTCCTTCTACGGGGTCTATTTCATAGGTTCTCTGTTATCGGTCGTAGAGATTCATCTCTTACCTCCCTTTTCAGATCGACGATATACTCTTATAAATATACCATTACCTCTGCTGATTTTCGTTTCAGTACTGGTTTGGCTTTCTACAAACATGTAGATGAGTGTCCTGGGGTAAGTAAGTCTTATTTTCTGTGACACTCTAAGCTATGGTTGGGCACTTTTTTATAAAGTTCTAAATATATGTATTCAAACATTTATTTGCCTTGACTCAGGATGTTCAACATTCCTTATTTTCAGACAGTCAGTTTCATATTTGGGATAATGCATTTGAATCAAATATTTTTCTTACCTTAAAGATTTGACTTTTTTCCCTGTGGGCTGTTAGGCTCGCGGGGGCTGAAAATGCTTCATTTTATTGCGTCATTCTTGGCGCAGACTTTTTTGGCGCAAAAAATCTTTTCTGTTTCCGGTGTCATACGTGTCGCCGGAAGTTGCGTCATTTTTGACGTTCTTTTGCGCCAAAAAATGTCGGCGTTCCGGACGTGGCATCATTTTTGGCTCCAAAAGCATTTAGGCGCCAAATAATGTGGGCGTCTTATTTGGCGCTAAAAAAATATGGGCGTCGCTTTTGTCTCCACATTATTTAAGTCTCATTATTTATTGCTTCTGGTTGCTAGAAGCTTGTTCACTGGCATTTTTTCCCATTCCTGAAACTGTCATTTAAGGAATTTGCTCAATTTTGCTTTATATGTTGTTTTTTCTCTTACATATTGCAAGATGTCTCACGTTGCATCTGAGTCAGAAGATACTTCAGGAAAATCGCTGGTCTGGTGCTGGAACTACCAAAGCTAAGTGTATCTGCTGTAAACGTTTGGTAGCTATTCCTCCAGCTGTTGTTTGTATTAATTGTCATGACAAACTTGTTAATGCAGATAATATTTCCTTTAGTAATGTACCATTGCCTGTTGCAGTTCCTTCAACATCTAAGGTGCAGAATGTTCCTGATAACATAAGAGATTTTGTTTCTGAATCCATTAAGAAGGCTATGTCTGTTATTCCTCCTTCTAGTAAACATAAAAAATCTTTTAAAACTTCTCTTTATACAGATGAATTTTTAAATGAACATCATCATTCTGATTCTAATGACTCTTCTGGTTCAGAGGATTCTGTCTCAGAGATTGATGCTGATAAATCTTCATATTTATTTAAAATGGAATTTATTTGTTCTTTACTTAAAGAAGTACTAATTGCTTTAGAAATAGAGGATTCTGGTCCTCTTGATACTAAATCTAAACGTTTAGATAAGGTCTTTAAATCTCCTGTGGTTATTCCAGAAGTTTTTCCTGTTCCTGGTGCTATTTCTGAAGTAATTTCCAGAGAATGGAATAATTTGGGTAATTCATTTACTCCTTCTAAACGTTTTAAGCAATTATATCCTGTGCCATCTGACAGATTAGAATTTTGGGACAAAATCCCTAAAGTTGATGGGGCTATTTCTACCCTTGCTAAACGTACTACTATTCCTACGTCAGATGGTACTTCGTTTAAGGATCCTTTAGATAGGAAAATTGAATCCTTTCTAAGAAAAGCTTATCTGTGTTCAGGTAATCTTCTTAGACCTGCTATATCATTGGCTGATGTTGCTGCAGCTTCAACTTTTTGGTTGGAAACTTTAGCGCAACAAGTAACAGATCATGATTCTCATAATATTATTATTCTTCTTCAACATGCTAATAATTTTATCTGTGATGCCATTTTTGATATTATCAGAGTTGATGTCAGGTTTATGTCTCTAGCTATTTTAGCTAGAAGAGCTTTATGGCTTAAAACTTGGAATGCTGATATGTCTTCTAAATCAACTCTACTTTCCATTTCTTTCCAGGGTAACAAATTATTTGGTTCTCAGTTGGATTCTATTATCTCAACTGTTACTGGTGGGAAAGGAACTTTTTTACCACAGGATAAAAAATCTAAGGGTAAAAACAGGGCTAATAATCGTTTTCGTTCCTTTCGTTTCAACAAAGAACAAAAGCCTGATCCTTCATCCTCAGGAGCAGTTTCAGTTTGGAAACCATCTCCAGTCTGGAATAAATCCAAGCCTTCTAGAAAAGCAAAGCCAGCTTCTAAGTCCACATGAAGGTGCGGCCCTCATTCCAGCTCAGCTGGTAGGGGGCAGGTTACATTTTTTCAAAGAAATTTGGATCAATTCTGTTCACAATCTTTGGATTCAGAACATTGTTTCAGAAGGGTACAGAATTGGTTTCAAGATAAGACCTCCTGCAAAGAGATTTTTTCTTTCCCGTGTCCCAGTAAATCCAGTGAAAGCTCAAGCATTTCTGAAATGTGTTTCAGATCTAGAGTTGGCTGGAGTAATTATGCCAGTTCCAGTTCTGGAACAGGGGATGGGGTTTTATTCCAATCTCTTCATTGTACCAAAGAAGGAGAATTCCTTCAGACCAGTTCTGGATCTAAATATATTGAATCGTTATGTAAGGAAACCAACGTTCAAAATGGTAACTGTAAGGACTATCTTGCCTTTTGTTCAGCAAGGGCATTATATGTCCACAATAGATTTACAGGATGCATATCTGCATATTCCGATTCATCCAGATCATTATCAGTTCCTGAGATTCTCTTTTCTGGACAAGCATTACCAGTTTGTGGCTCTGCCGTTTGGCCTAGCTACAGCTCCAAGAATTTTTACAAAGGTTCTCGGTGCCCTTCTGTCTGTAATCAGAGAACAGGGTATTGTGGTATTTCCTTATTTGGATGATATCTTGGTACTTGCTCAGTCTTTACATTTAGCAGAATCTCATACGAATCGACTTGTGTTGTTTCTTCAAGATCATGGTTGGAGGATCAATTCACTAAAAAGTTCATTGATTCCTCAGACAAGGGTAACCTTTCTGGGTTTCCAGATAGATTCAGTGTCCATGACTCTGTCTTTGACAGACAAGAGACGTCTAAAATTGATTTCAGCTTGTCGAAACCTTCAGTCACAATCATTCCCTTCGGTAGCCTTATGCATGGAAATTCTAGGTCTTATGACTGCTGCATCGGACGCGATCCCCTTTGCTCGTTTTCACATGCGACCTCTTCAGCTCTGTATGCTGAATCAATGGTGCAGGGATTACACAAAGATATCTCAATTAATATCTTTAAAACCGATTGTACGACACTCTCTAACGTGGTGGACAGATCACCATCGTTTAATTCAGGTGGCTTCTTTTGTTCTTCCGACCTGGACTGTAATTTCAACAGATGCAAGTCTCACAGGTTGGGGAGCTGTGTGGGGATCTCTGACGGCACAAGGAGTTTGGGAATCTCAGGAGGTGAGATTACCGATCAATATTTTGGAACTCCGTGCAATTTTCAGAGCTCTTCAGTCTTGTCCTCTTCTGAAGAGAGAATCGTTCATTTGTTTTCAGACAGACAATGTCACAACTGTGGCATACATCAATCATCAAGGAGGGACTCACAGTCCTCTGGCTATGAAAGAAGTATCTCGAATTCTGGTTTGGGCGGAATCCAGCTCCTGTCTAATCTCTGCGGTTCATATCCCAGGTATAGACAATTGGGAAGCGGATTATCTCAGTCGCCAAACGTTGCATCCGGGCGAATGGTCTCTTCACCCAGAGGTATTTCTTCAGATTGTTCAAATGTGGGAGCTTCCAGAAATAGATCTGATGGCATCTCATCTAAAGAAGAAACTTCCCAGGTATCTGTCCAGATCCCGGGATCCTCAGGCGGAAGCAGTGGATGCATTATCACTTCCTTGGAAGTATCATCCTGCCTATATCTTTCCGCCTCTAGTTCTTCTTCCAAGAGTAATCGCCAAGATTCTGAAGGAATGCTCGTTTGTTCTGCTGGTAGCTCCGGCATGGCCTCACAGGTTTTGGTATGCGGATCTTGTCCGGATGGCCTCTTGCCATCCGTGGACTCTTCCGCTAAGACCAGACCTTCTGTCGCAAGGTCCTTTTTTCCATCAGGATCTCAAATCCTTAAATTTAAAGGTATGGAGATTGAACGCTTGATTCTTGGTCAAAGAGGTTTCTCTGACTCTGTGATTAATACTATGTTACAGGCTAGTAAATCTGTATCCAGAGAGATATATTATGGAGTCTCGAAGACTTATATTTCTTGGTGTCTTTCTCATCATTTTTCTTGGCATTCTTTTAGAATTCCGAGAATTTTACAGTTTCTTCAGGATGGTTTAGATAAAGGTTTATCCGCAAGTTCTTTGAAAGGACAAATCTCTGCTCTTTCTGTTCTTTTTCACAGAAAGATTGCTAATCTTCCTGGTATTCATTGTTTTGTTCAAGCTTTGGTTCGTATAAAACCTGTCATTAAGTCAATTTCTCCTCCTTGGAGTTTGAATTTGGTTCTGGGGGCTCTTCAAGCTCCTCCGTTTGAACCTATGCATTCATTGGACATTAAATTACTTTCTTGGAAAGTTTTGTTCCTTTTGGCGATCTCTTCTGCCAGAAGAGTCTCTGAATTATCTGCTCTTTCTTGTGAGTCTCCTTTTCTGATTTTTCATCAGGATAAGGCGGTGTTGCGAACTTCTTTTGAATTTTTACCTAAGGTTGTGAATTCCAACAACATTAGTAGAGAAATTGTGGTTCCTTCATTATGTCCTAATCCTAAGAATTCTAAGGAGAAATCGTTGCATTCTTTGGATGTTGTTAGAGCTTTGGAATATTATGTTGAAGCTACTAAGTCTTTCCGAAAGACTTCTAGTCTATTTGTTATCTTTTCCGGTTCTAGAAAAGGCCAGAAAGCTTCTGCCATTTCTTTGGCATCTTGGTTGAAATCTTTAATTCATCATGCCTATGTCGAGTCGGGTAAAACTCCGCCTCAAAGGATTACAGCTCATTCTACTAGGTCAGTTTCTTCTTCCTGGGCGTTTAGGAATGAAGCTTCGGTTGATCAGATTTGCAAAGCAGCAACTTGGTCCTCTTTGCATACTTTTACTAAATTCTACCATTTTGATGTAGTTTCTTCTTCTGAAGCAGTTTTTGGTAGAAAAGTACTTCAGGCAGCGGTTTCAGTTTGAATCTTCTGTTTATGTTTTTCATTAAACTTATTTTGGGTGTGGATTATTTTCAGCAGGAATTGGCTGTCTTTATTTTATCCCTCCCTCTCTAGTGACTCTTGCGTGGAAAGATCCACATCTTGGGTAGTCATTATCCCATACGTCACTAGCTCATGGACTCTTGCTAATTACATGAAAGAAAACATAATTTATGTAAGAACTTACCTGATAAATTCATTTCTTTCATATTAGCAAGAGTCCATGAGGCCCGCCCTTTTTTGTGGTGGTTATGATTTTTTTGTATAAAGCACAATTATTCCAATTCCTTATTTTATATGCTTTCGCACTTTTTTTCTTATCACCCCACTTCTTGGCTATTCGTTAAACTGAATTGTGGGTGTGGTGAGGGGTGTATTTATAGGCATTTTAAGGTTTGGGAAACTTGCCCCTCCTGGTAGGAATGTGTATCCCATACGTCACTAGCTCATGGACTCTTGCTAATATGAAAGAAATGAATTTATCAGGTAAGTTCTTACATAAATTATGTTTTTATTAGATAATGAGTCCACAGCGCCATAACGTGTGGGATGGAATTCCCGCCACTAGTTAGAGGCAGAGAACCCCAAGAGCTTTTAACATTATCAACCTCCCCACCCTACTCAGTTTGTTCTTTGCCTCCCAGGTGAAAAGGTGAAGATAGAGGTTGTATGTTTTTTTTTTTTTTTTTTTTGATTTATGTGGGAGCTCAGACCTATGTGAGACGCATAACCCCTAGGACATCCATATGTACTATGCAAGGCGCATAGGAGAACCAGGTTATAGGCACAGTATTTTCGGTTGGGTTTTTAACCATAACTACCTGCTGCAGGTGTCGCGAGGACATGTCCCTTAGCCTCTTCCTAAAGGCCTTAAAGGGACAGTCTACTCCAAAAGTGTTATTGTTTAATCCCTTTATTACCCATTCCCCAGTTTTGCATAATATAATTATTATATTAATATACTTTTACCTCTGTGATTACCTTGTATCTACACCTTCTCAGACTGCTTCCTTATCTCAGTTCTATTTACAGACTTTTAGACAATTTGTGCTGACTCATGAATAACTTCACAGGAGTGAGCGCAATGTTATCTATATGGCACACATGAACGAACAATGTCTTGCTGTGAAAAGCCAGAAAAATTCCCTGAGATAAAGGCGGCCTACAGGGGCTTAGAAACGGGCAGAAATGTAGATGTTTAAAGGTTATAAAGTATATTAAAATAACAATGTTGGTTGTGCAAAGCTGGGGAATGGGTAGTTAAGGTGTTATCTAAACAATAAAACATTTTGAGAAGACTTGGAGATTCAGCCTACCTACCTGCAGAAAAGAATTTTATTTCACATATCACTTCAAATGTCACAGCAAACCTTCTCTATGAAGACTATGGGACCCCCTGTACCCACCTTTGACCTCTCAATAGCTTATTTTTATAAAAAAAAGTTGATTTTTAAAAAATAGGTGTGTAGTCCTTTAAGACAGCAATACTGCTCAAAATACTCTCTGCTGGACACTGAAGCAAAGCGGTTTCAGTCTCTTAACTCCTTGGAACTCCAACTTATATTTTATAAAAAAATTGTATTACTTTTAGACTATTTTATGTACAAAGCATTACTGGGAAGGGGCACGCCATTTTTTTCGGCTTCAGATTTTGGTGCTATTTCTCCTGCTTCCCTCGGCATAGAAGCTGATTCTGTGTCTGCAATTTTAAATAACATTTGTGGATTTTAGAGTACTTCTTTGTTCCTCAGTCCATGGTAGGGTGAGTACCTCATAACAAAAGGGGTAAAAAGAGTGTTATGGGGCTGTTTGGAAACTTATTTAAACTTTCTCATGTTTTCTCTGAATCTTGGTTTATATTTGAAGTAACAATAAAGGTTGTCTAGTAGTAGAGTTTAATTTCTACTATTAAATATTTTTTATTGTATTTTTATTACATTTTGGCAGTTTTCTGCAGCTGATGACTGTATTTTTGAAAGCTGACATATCCGTCCCCACTTTAATAATGTCAGAATCCTCTGAGGGCAGATCTACTGATCTTAACCCCATTCAATATTTATTTATACTTTGCAAAACTGTAGCAGTAACTCAGACTAACTTTGCAATAGTTGTGTATCTCAGGTTATTCATGTACCTAAGCAAACAGCAGTTGTTCCCACTAACAGTGTGTCTTCTGCTCCAGTATTCATTTCTCAGGGTCTATCTACTGATTTTACCCCTGCATTTAAAAAATGTGTGCTCTACTATGGTTGAAATTCTAGCTACTCTTCCCAGACCTAATAAGTGTAAGCGCAAGTCTGTGGAAACTGTTATGCAAATATTCTTCTAACTAATCATCTGCAGAAGATATTCAAGACAGCATTAGAGTACTTAAAATGCCAAATGTATTTATTTGTAATGCAGTTATGGACATTATCAAAATTGATGTGAAAACATATTTCCTTGGCTATACTTGCAAAAAGAGCCTTGTGGCTAAAATCTTGGTCTGCTGACATGGTCTCTAAGAATAGGCGTAAGTCTCATTCCTTCCAAGGGAAGATTCTCTTTGGATCTGGCTTAGATTTAAGTATTTCTATCCTGTGAAGAAGGCGGCCTTTATTCAATAATAATAATATTATTCAATATGTTCAAGATCTGGAAAGCATGGGAGTAACTTAACCTGTTCCTTTGTCGGATCAGGAACAAGGGTGTTACTCCAACATGTTTATAGTTCCAAAGAAGGGAACCTTCAGACCTATCTTAGATCTGAAAACAAATTCCTTAGAGTTCCCTACCTTCAAGATGGAGACAATACACACAATCTTACCTCTGATCCAACAAGATCAGTTTATGTCTTCAATAGACTTAAAAAATGCGTACCTCCATATTCCACTTCACAAGAATCACTCTCCGTTCCTACATTTTGCTTCCAACAACAAACATTTTCAATTTATCGCTCTCCCGTTTGGGTTTGCCAATGCCCCTTGCTTGTTTACAAAGATTCTGCGGGCATTACTGTCAGTTATCAGAGCCCAAGGCATATCAGTTGCTCCGTATCTAGACAAGCTCCTACTCAGTCTCAAGCCATAGCTCACGCTCGCAGGTTTTTGCTATTTCTCCAGGAACACACCTGGAAAATAAATCACCCAAAGAGTTCCTTAACTCCAGCCACCAAGGTCTCCTTTCTGGACATTTCCATAGACTCTGAAATTTTATGCATCTGGGTTCTGTTAAGAACAGATGCATTGACACACAGTGCTTGTGCATTTCTACAACATACTGCTTCCCCAACAGTGACTCAGTGTCTGGACGTAGTGGGACTGATTATAGCAGCTTCAGACAAAGGGCCATTTACTTGCTCCCACGTATATCCTCTTCAACTGTCTATGCTTTGTCAATGGACAAATAATTATCTGCAGTAAGAGCAGCAGATTGTTCTGAATTTGTCTGTAAGGCCATCCTTATCCTGGTGGATAGAAGATCCTTCTTTGATCCTTGAGGCATCTTTTCTTCAGCCTTTATTGGCTGTGGTGACTACAGATGCCAGCCTATTAGGATGGGGCGCTGTCTGGGAGTCTTAAAGAGTGTAGGGAGTATGGTCTCCTTGGGAGGCGATGTTACTTATCAACATGAACTCCAAGCAATTGTGACAACTCTTCAGTTTTTGCCCCTTCTCAAGAAAGAAAAGTTTATCTGCTTTCAGTCAGACAATGTCATGGCGGAGGCATATATACATCTTTAAGGAGGGACTTGCAGACTTTTTTTTTCTCTCAAAATTTGTATCAATTTTATTGATTACCAAGACAATATACAACAGTTTAGGAGAGACAGCTCCAAAGAATATAGCAATCAGTAAGTTGACAATTTTTTTGAAATTTCACACCACAAATTGACTCACAAGCGAGAAAGGGAAAAAAAAATCCTCTCTCTTTTTCCTTCTTTCCCTTTTGTGCTTTTTCTTACAGTAAGTTCCCACGGGAATAGGGCCCTCAGTTCCCCCTGTTTTTTCCTGTAAAATGTTTTCGTATTGTTTCTCCATTGTACTGTTATCCTTGTACTCATGGGCAGCGCTGCGTAATCTAAAACGTAATGGCGCTTTATAAATAAAGAATAATAATAATACATCAACAATCCTGAGAGAGAAATAAATAACCATCCTCCTCCTCTCCCCCGCCGAAAAAAACAAATCAATTAGATAATGTTGAAAATGAGGCATCCATTGTTGTGGAAGGAAATCTTTCATGATAAGTAGTATAAAGTCTGATGTGTTTCTGTGTGGGTAAATAAATTGAATCTGAACTGACATGGGCCAAGCTGAGATTATTTTTATCCATTTAGCAAAATAAAACCTCAGGTTTTTTTCAGTGAGTGGTTTTATGTCATATAGCTCAATGGTCATTTGAAGTTTCATGGTATCAGTGGCGTCACTAGGGGGGTGCGGGCCGCACCTGGGTGACACCCTCCAGGGGGTGACACCAAAAAAAAAAAAAAAAAAAAATTAAATTTTATTGAAATTCAAAGAAATACAATGTTGAGATGCATAGATTATTTTATTAGAGGCTGGCATTTGTGAACATTAGTGGGACTGGGGAAGTTGTAGACACACCATTTTTTTGCCCCTTGAGCCAGTGCAATTTCAACAAATCGTTTTCCTGGCTGCTTTTGCTTGTTTGTACTTTGCTCCTCCCCTGCCCAATTTCACGATGAATGTTGTGGGTGTGCCGTGGGGCTTGCAAAGTTGCGCTGCTAGCCTAAACCTGCCTGCCTATCTGTGCTCACTGCTCAGTGACATGCGGCCCAGGGCTGTGCACTGACAGACTTGGAACAGAGTCAGAGAGCAGAATTTTCATAGTTTGCGTGCCTAAACCTTTTCTTCAGTGATTTATTTTAGAGTGCTCTGTTTATCTTTCATTTGATGCTCTGCTGAGCCAGGGAGCAGCTCTAGGCATGAGCTTCATAATTAAAGCAGTGCAGTTTACATATTTTGTATGTGTGTGTCTGAGTTTTTGTGTGTATATGTGTTTTTGTGTGTATGTTTTTGTGTGTGTGTCTGAGTGTGTTTCCGAGTGTTTGTGTGTGCATCTGAGTATGTTTTTAAGTGTGTCTGAGTGTTTGTATGTGTGTTTGCCTGTGTTTTTGTATGTGTCTGCTTTCTGGGGGGGGTGACACCATGACTTACCGTACCGGGTGACACCAACCCTAGTGACGCCACTGCATGGTATTAACAAATTTAGAAAAGCTTGGGGCATCAGGGGATCTCCATTTCTTAAATATTATGTTGCGTGCTGCTATAATGGCCATATTTATCATTTGTTTTTCTCCTTTATGCTCAGAAAACATGAACAGAAGAAAGAGAAATCATGGTTTGAATAAATTTGTTCAGCCAATAATTAACTTTTCCCCTGACTGATATTTGGTCACAAACAATTTATAATGTCGGCCTTTTCTGCCTTACATTTATAGCATTTATACTTTTGCATTTCTTGAGTGCATTTATTTATTTTATTAGGAGTTAAATAATAATTATTCATTAGCTTCAATTGTGATTCCTTCCAACTATAGATTACTGTGGTGGCCTCTGATACACTTATACTTTTTCTCTCCATTTTCTGAGTACTAAGTTATATATACCAGGTGTAAAATCAATAGTACCTATAATAGGTAAATATTCAGAGATCTGAAACCTCCTGTCTATTACAGTACAATATTTCTCTTCAGGAAATGGGGCCCTAAACAGCATGGGTGTCTATCTCCTAGATTGGGCTCTAGTGATCTTCATGATTTTACACAACGTCTGTTTTCAAGGACGGAAGACAGTTCTTTAACTACTATGTCTACGGTGCCGGGTAGAGTGAGGGGTAGAAATGTAGAATATTCCTGATTTTGCGGCTGAGCGAATTTCGAAGTCATTTTTTCAAGCAAAGACCGTGGCGTCTCTAGGATGAAACCAATTACTTCTTGTGTGTCACATGGGGAAGCAATCTCCTCCATTCTGTCAGATAGAGCCTCTGCTTTCACCTCACCTTTAAATTCGGTCCCCACTCGAGCGATAGAAGGTTCAGCCTCACTAATCTGGGCTCCCGAGGCCATGAGTTCCTCCCGATGAGGTTTTACGGTAAAAGGGGGTTCTCTGGATGTGGAGCGCCTATAGTCTATCTGACCATGAGGGTGAGGGATCTTTATGCTGGACGGATCTGTCTTTTTAGGTGTAGGTCTGCGATCATGCTTCTTTATTAGCGGATCTGGGGATAAAAGTTGTGCTCCTGCCATGTTCCGTGAGGTTATAAGAAGCATACAAAGCTCTTCCTCTAAGCTCCGATAGAAGTCTTGCAGCAGCTGGGTCATCGTATATTCCCACCGGTCTAGAGCCTCCATTTTTGGATTTAGTTATATGAGTCTGCTCTGATAATGCAGACCTTGTGTACAGCTACTTTGTGAGGTTAGATGGTTCCCAATGCTAAAGTAAGAGGGCAGTCAACACTTGACTGCTTAGTCCTGTCACTGCGGGGCGGGGGGGGGTTTAAATCCTTGCGTAGGCCACCTCCTAAGGAATCGACAGTCCAGATCTGGGTCTAGTGGTCACAAGCTCTGCAAAATTAGTCCCATTAGATTCTATGTTTGCTGTACTATTCAAAGATGAAGTTGACTTTGATGGATGTTGCAGAACTACTGCGATAATTGGCGGATTAGGCAGATCACTCTAGCAGCCACAGATATTGCGACCGATCATGGGCGCCGACTGGACCCCCCTCCATTGCTATTTTTATGTTTAAATCTTTTTATTAGCATATTTTTCAAACAAGTTATAACATACAACAAATACTAAGGAGACATGTTAATACTTAATAATCATATATCAATTGCATTGAACAATCTCCAAAATGACAAAGGAAACTTGTCTATTACAGATCAGATATCTTATAAATCTTGTCCATACACATTCTACTAAAGTTTATGTTAAACTCCAATATCGTAAGACATTTGCAATCCGTAACCTTTGTCTTGAACCAACCAGTAACTAACAATCAGAATAACTTTTAACGAACCGGAGATAGGAAAAAAAAAAGGGGGGGGGGTTAAATTTTAAAATGAAATATCAAGATTAAAATTAAATAGGGTCACCTGGTGCCATTGCTATTTTTATCAGGTTTTTTGCCTTTATTGCAACACATGTTTCACGTTTCACACCAGGTTTCTTCCAGGCATAAAACCTGTCTGATCTTTATGTATAAGGTCCCCAATAGCTTTTCTTACCTATCTGCTATAATAGACATATGGAGTTTGTAGTCTAAATTTAATAGTGATATGGGCCTGTATGACCCTAATTCTTCCGGTTCCTTACCTTTTTTTTGTATTAGTGTGATTGTAGAATCCGCAAAATAAGGTGAATGCATTTTATTCTTTATATAATAGCAATTGTAAAGTTTAGCTAATGTCTCTGCTACTTCTAATTTTTAACAATTTTGTAAAATTTAGCAGGTAATCCGTCAGGCCCCCGGTGCTTTGTTGGATTTTACATTTTTTATTCCTCCAATAATTTCCCTATCGTAATTTCTTGGTTAACTATCTTTGGTGCCTCCTTTGATATTTTAGCTAGACTTATTTTTTGCCAAAATTTCTCTTTCTCCACTTCATCTAAAAGCTCTGTAGAATATAACTTTTGGTAGTATCTAAAAAAGCCCTGCCTAATTTCAGTTGCCTTTAAATGGTTTTTATCTCCTTCCTTTATATTGGAAATTATATTTTTATTCTTTCTAAATTTGATGATTTTTGCTAGGTATTTAGCTGAGATCCCCTGATGCCCCTGAAAAACAGCTTTTGACTTCATGTCTGCAAATGCCTATTTCCCTTTCAAAAAGACTTCTCTCTCAAGTTTAGCCTTAATATATTTATCCCATGTTATTGTATCTGGGTTGTTTAAGTACCGGCTATACATATTTTTAAGTTGATTTGCTAGTTGAATTTACCATAATTGATTTTTCTTTTTCCCTTTAATCATGTAAGCTTTGATTTCCCCTCTGAGTACAGCTTTCCCTGCCTCCCAGAAGATCTCAGGCTTATGTGTATATGTATAGTTCAGATTACAATATTCACTCCATCTATTGATAAGCCAATTACAAAATCGACTATTGTTACTCATATAGCTAGGGAACCAAAAAATATTCCGACCCTTCTCTCTGGTTGGAGGGATTTTAATTTTTAAACTAATGATAGCATGATCTGAGAGTATTATCTCATTAATTTGAGAGCCAATATCCAAGGCTATAAGCTTATCTTCTGCCAAGAACAAATCTATCTTAGAAAAGTTTTTATACGCTTTTGATTCACAGGTAAAATTTTGCGTATCTGGATGTTGTAAACTTCATATATCTTTCGCCTGCAATATCTTACTGAATTCTTTAAAAAGGGACTTGCAGACCCATAGGTATGTAAGAGTTCTCTCAGATTCTATTTTGGGAGGAACAGAATCAATGTACTCTGTCTGCAATTCACATCCCAGGTCTAAAGAATTGGTAGGCGGACTATCTCAGCAATCAGTCAGTTCATCCAGGAGAGTGGTCTCTTCATCAAGTGATTTTCAATCAGCTTGTGTTCAGATGGTGTCTTCCAGACATAGACCTCATGATTTCTAACTTGAACCACAAGCTAAAGCTTTACTGTGCTGGATCCAAGGACCCAAACTCGCACATGTTAGATGTCCAAGTCTGTCAATGGAACGTTCATCTTGCTCACCTCTTTCCTCCATTCGTTCCATTCTGCTTCCATAATTCTAATAGCTCCAGCTTTGCCCCGCAGGACCTGGTACACAGATCTAATTCAGATGTCCAGTCCTTGGCTTCTTTCTCAGACACAGGACCTACTCTCTCAAGGTCCTTTTTTACACCCAGATATCAAATCTACTACTGTACTGCTACTGTAATTTTCACCTTAATTCAGGCAAGGAAACTTGTAACTTAAAACATTAAACATAAAATTTGGAAGGTATATTTTGACTGTTTTTTGCAAAATATATTCAATTGGCATTCCTTTAGAATTCCTAGAATTCTCCAATTTCTACAGGATAGTCTAGATAAAGGTTTATCCGCCAGTTTTCAGCATTATCTGTTCTTTTCCACACAATATTCCACATACTACTACTCTTCTTATTCACTTGCTAATTTTTTAATCAATGCATTTGTTTTAATCACTTTTTTTAAATTTTTTAGATTTTCTTTTCATTTCTACTGTTGTGATTTTATTGTTTGGGTAGCATACGACTGCATGTAAGAATGTAGATGTAGGTATGAAATGAGTGAAGTACCAATGCAATTTGCAATGCATTCCTACGTGGCACACCATATTGGGAGCCTTAAATTTTTTACAGATCAAGGTGCAACAGGAGGAATATTGGGATATGTCAAATAGGACCTTGCAAAACAGATACCCCATTGAGGGCCAGATTACAAGTGGAGTGGTATTTAACGCTCCCGGTTGCGTGTTAACTCTGCTAAAAGTAAGCTTTTTGCGCGCGTCGGGTAGCACTCGTATTACAAGTTGAAGATAAAACAATTTTGCTTGCACGTTAACCCGATGCACACAAAAAGGCAAAGTTTGAATATTGCAACTGCGTTAATGTATTCTGCCATAGAAGTCAATGGAGCAAAATATATGATTGATTGGAACACACAATTGATTTGGTGAGCCCATTAAGCCTTGAACTTTATAGACAGGTGCATCCAATCATGAGAAAAGTTATTGAAGGTGATCAATTGTTGTTGTTCTCTTTGACTGTCCTCTGAAGAGTGGCAACATGGGGGCCTCAAAACAACTCTCAAATGACCTGAAAACAAAGATTGTTCAACATTATGGTTTAGGGAAAGGCTACAAAAAGCTATAGCAGAGATTTAAGCTGTCAGTGTCCACTGTGAGGAACATAGTGAGGAAATGAAAAACCACAGGCACAGTTTTTGTTAAGGCCAGAAGTAAAATATCGGAGAGGTAAAAAATGGTGAGAACGGTCAAAAACAGCCCACAGACCACCTCCAAAGACCTACAACATCATCTTACTGCAGATGTAGTCACTGTGCATAGTTCAACAATTCAGCATATAGGAGAGTGATGCAGAAGAAGCCTTTTCTGCACACACACCACAAACAGAGTTGTTTGAGGTATGCAAACGGACATTTGGACAAGCCATCTTAATTTTGGAAGAAGGTGCTGTGGGCTGATGAAACAAAGATGGAGTTATTTGGTCATAACAAGTGGCGTTATGCAAGGCGGCAAAAAAACACAGCGTTCCAAGACAAACACTTGCTAGCCACAGTAAAATTTGGTAGATGTTCGATCATGCTGTGGGGCTGTGTGGCCAGTGCCGGTACTGGGAATCTTGTTAAAGTTGAGGGTCACATGGATTCCACTCAATATCAGCAGATACTTAAGAATAATGTTGAGGAATCAGTCACATAGTTGAAGTTACGCCAGAGCTGGATATTTAAAAAAGACAACGACCCAAAACACTGCTTAAATTCTACTCTGGCATTTATGCAGAGGAACAGGTACAATGTTCTGGAATGGCCATCCCAGTCCCCAGACCTGAATATCATTAAAAATCTGTGGGTTGATTTAAAGCGGGCTGTCCATGCTCGGCAACCATCAAACCTAACTGAACTAGAGATGTTTTGCAATGAGAAATTGTCCAAAATACCTTAATCCAGAATCCAGACACTCATTACAGGCTATAGGAAGCGTCTAGAGACTGTAATTTCTGCTTAAGGAGGCTCTACTAAATATTTATGCAATATTTCTGTTGGGGTGCCCAAATTTATGCACCTGTCTAATTAAGTTTTGATGCATATTGCACATTTTCTGTTAATCCAGTAAACCTAATTTCACTACTGAAGTATTACTGTTTCCTTCAGTTATTTGATAGATCAAAATGAAATTGCTGATCTAAACCCAATTATTTATAAATG
Source organism: Bombina bombina (assembly GCF_027579735.1). Lineage (NCBI taxonomy): Eukaryota > Metazoa > Chordata > Amphibia > Anura > Bombinatoridae > Bombina > Bombina bombina. Next base: position 1,004,663,906 of record NC_069503.1, read on the forward strand.
AAAATCATGGAAATTGTCAGGGGTGCCTAAACTTTTGCATACGTCTGTGTGTGTATGTATGTATGTATGTGTGTATATATATATATATATATATATATATATATATATATATATTTAATATATATATATATATATATAAATATATATATTTAATATATATATATATATATATATATATATATATATAGAACCTATTCTGCTATGTGCATTGGAATGTAAAATATTTACAGTAAATACACAGTTAGTTAAACTCTTTATTAAAAATAAATATGATTTTTCATGTTTTCATCTACGTAACCTCAAAGGGCTCTAATGCACATTTATATTACAAAATAAATTAATACAAGCAAAAGAAACAAGTAGAGGTACCAGATAGTTTTCAAATAGCAAAGCGTCCTTTATTCAAAGTGTTAAAAGACAGCAGGAGACACACAGGAAAAAGCTGTAAACCTCTAGGGCAAAGGTGGAGTAGTGGTTCCCCACGTACCCTGATGCTGACGCGTTTCGGCAGGTTGTTAATACAGCACACAGAGAATGTCCAGCACTCACTTACCCTGACTTGTTCCCAGTTTGTTTGATTGAGAGCTTGCATTTGTATGACTGTATTAGGGACCCATGTTTTGAAAGAGACCTTGACGTGGTACCTGGGCTTGTCCCTTTTGACCAGATGTGGTAACTAACTCTTCTAGTTTTGCTTTTAATCTTAGCTCAGAGCTTGTAAGCGAGTGCTGGACTCTCTCTGTGTGTCTCTCTCTGTGTGTTGTATTAATTTATTTTGTAATTTTCCCTATGGGCCTTGCACCCAGACTTGTCTAGGGTTAACTGCCTGTGACTCTGGGGACAGCACAGCTTCCTGAGAGTACTATAGCAGCATGTTGCAGAGTCATGGGATGTGTACCCATTCCAGTCTGAGAGTACAGTCCCCTTCCATGTTTTTTATATGTCTAGTGTGATTACATAAATCTGTGAACCCTGACTTGTTCCCAGTTTGTTTGATTGAGAGCTTGCATTTGTATGGCTGTATTAGGGACCCATCTTTTATACACACAACTCATCTTAATAAGATGCTGGACAATGCCCCAATTTTCCCGCCATTCCTGCCCCTCCAGACAGGCTGACACCTCCATAGACGCCACAGGCTCAGGACCCAGGGGTGGCGGTTTCAGGGTGATCCCGGTGGAACGGCGGCACTTCCAGGGTGTCATTTTAAAGCTCTCGGCCTCCAGATGCCCAAAGTCCAAAAAAAATCATGATTCGTTACTGGGGACCGGAGTTATCGTCTGTTGAAGTTATCGTGTTAGGCCTGTCCAAAACCCCCAGTTCCCAAAGGAGCTCCCCTCCGGTAATTCCCCCACCTCTTGTCCTCCCTAGGGGCTACTAATCCCCAAAAGAGCGGAGCTCTGGGGCATATGGTTGCTGAAGCGACCAGGGGTAAAGTTAGCGGGTGTTCTGCTGTCCTGTGGCCGACCGGGAGTTCCAGGAGCCCGGCCAGCCTGAGAGGAGTTAGGTGGGTGTCCTTTGTGAGGCGACCGACCGGGAGATCCAGGAGCCCGGCCAGCCTAGGAGGGTATTCCTGGTCATACACCAGCTCTTCACAAAACAAGCAAACAAAAGCTTCCAGAGATTGTGGTTGCTCTGAGGAGCCCAAAACCACTGAGAAACAACAGGGGGGAGGTTTTAGGGGGGTGGGGGATCAATCCCTGCAGCCCAGTATCCGTGACAAATACATTAAGCTATTTTAAAAAAAAAAAAAAATACACATTGCCAAATAGAATAAATGCTGTACTTTCTGTATGAAAGGAGAACACATTTGTATTCACTGTCCCTTTAATATATTTCTATACCCTACCACTCATGTGGATATTTTGTTCTCTCACACAGAACACTTTAATTACAAGTGGCCCCATCAGTTCCTGCTACAGGCTGTTAGCATAAGACTCCTCCTCTAGCTCCTGCCAAATCCAGTGTTTTAAGATAGGTTTGGTTGCATTTCTAAAAGGGTATGAGGCTCCTCACATAACAGCATTGACATCTCTGTAATAAGGAAGGTTAAGGTTTCTAAGTGGTGGTAACTAGCCATACTCACATCTTCCTGATACACAAATGAATACAAAATAAATGTTGTCATCTTGTTATATAATCCTTTCTATGCTGCATAAATCATTATCTAATTGCTATGCGTTAAAGCTATTTAATCAGTAAAATAAAATGATCAGTTTAGTAATTATATTTCATCCCTTTTACTTTATCATTATAATGCCACATATAATTTAGAGATTTTCATTAAGTAAGCACTTTAAATAATATAAATCAATACTTTAGAAGAAAAGATAATTTCACACACAAATGCTCTATAGAGCGAAAAATGACATTTTCTTTCATTGTTCCTCACAGACAAGGTGGAAAATATAAGAGAGGCCAGAACGTACATCTGGGGGTTGTTGTTTGTCTTGTTCAGAGAAGAATTGCCTGGTATTTCGGTGCTGGATCAGACTGATATGCTACAGGATATTTTTTCTCGGTAAAAAGGCATAGTGTTCAAAAAGATACTGCACCCTGAGTGGTACTGGCCTTGTGGACAAGCACAGAAGTTTTTCTAGCTATTGTTCTTTCTCAGTGAGTGCGTCTCTCTATTTTCTTGATTTTAGGAAAATACATATATACACGTACTGTGTTAATACATTTATACAGATACTGTATCAGTGCACACATATACTGTATAGGTACAAACATATACTGTATGAGTGCACACATATTCTGTATCAGTGTACATATCAATGTATCACCGTCCCTTAGAGAAAAACCTGGTTAAAATTATTTTGTGAATCAGGACAAGTAGATTGTTTTGCGAGGGACAAGTAGATTGGGCTCCTGCTTTAGTCCCTTGGACAAGTATTTTTTTTTTAAATTTCAACACCCCTGATATATATATATATATATATATATATATATATATATATATTTATGTGTTTATGTGTTTATATGTGTATAAATGTCTATAAATACATATATACACTTATAAATACATAAATACATATATATATATATATATATATATATACACACATCCATCTTTAGACATGTATATGCATGTATCTCTATGTTAAAGGGACAGTCAAGTCCAAAAAAAACTCATGTTTCAAATAGGGCATGTCATTTTAAACCTAGGAGGTTCATATGCTAATTTCTTAGACCTTGAAGGCCGCCTCTAATCTAAATGCATTTTGATCGTTTTTTTACCACTAGAGGGCATTAGTTCACGTGTTTCATATAGATAACATTGAGCTCATGCACGTGAATTTACCATGGAGACAGCTCTGATTGGCTAAACTGCAAGTCTGTCAAAAGAACTGAAATAAGGGGGCAGTCTGCTGAGGCTTAGAAACAAGGTAATTACAGAGGTAAAACGTGTATAATTATAACTGTGTTGGTTATGCAAAACTGGGAAATTGGTAATTAAGGGATTATATATCTTTTAAAACAACAACAATTCTGATGTTGACTGTCCCTTTAAAGGGACATAAAACAAGTTGGGATAGAGACAAAATAATATAATATGTACTTTAATTACTTTACCTGCAGATTTATACAGCAGTGCCTCACCATTAACCCTTTCTTTTTAGTTTCTGAATTGTAAAGCTCTAACTCCCCCCACACTATTGTTTTATGGCTGTATCTATGTTTATTGTTCTTTTGGTAAAATGCAAAAGTGAATAGGGATTATCTGCTGGAGCATGCCTAGAATCTGTGAACTCAGTTGAAATACAATGCCTGTGTCTAAACACTGATAAGAGGGGTGGAGTTAGCTGCTCCAGGCAGTTTAGCTTTGTTATTCATTTTGCTTATTTTTGAAAATTATCATTTTATATAATGCAAACAATTTTAAATTAATTAGCCCTTTTAGGATATGCACAGATCTCAAAATCTTTTATGGCACTATAGAGCCCTTTGCTTACCTTTTTTTTTAACACAGAGACCTCATATCTTTTAGCCCTTATAACTTTTTTGTGCAATATGGTTTTTTTTAAAATAATTTTTACAAGATAGTGTTAATATGAAAGTAACTGTACTTTTAAATATATTTTTGATGTCAATTGTGACACTTTTTAGTTTTTTTGTGAAACAGTTAACCAGGGCACTGAGGATGCAACATCTTGATGCACGTTAATTTAATTTGCGCTCAAGCAATCATATTTACTTTTAACTTGTAATATGAACGCTACATCCGATGTGTGCAAACAGCCAGGATAAACCACTTTTTCTTCTTAAACGGGAAGAGTCCACAGCTGCATTAATTACTTTTGGGAATTCAGAACCTGGCCACCAGGAGAAGGCAAAGACACCCCAGCCAAAGGCTTAAATACGTCCCTGTCAGGGTGCCAGGAATCAGACTGAGACAAGAAGTGCAAAAATAATCACACCTTTATTAATAGCAAAAAATAATAAAAAGTCCACAAGTCAAACAACAAGCCAGGAGTCAAAGCTAGAGCTGGTAGTCAGACGAGCCAAGTCAGGAGCCAAAGCGAGTAGTCAGACGAGCCAGAATCAGGAACAAGGAGAACAGCAGAGTCAGGAACAAGCCAGAGATCAGGAACCAGGAGGGACGTCAGACAGCCAGGTAATACACAGGAAATGGAACTCACAAACGGGTCTGATACAACGCAAGGGCAAAGCATACTAAAAAGAGGTCATGAAGTCATGACATCGCAATTCTGAGACTGCAACCTGTCTCACACGGATGATGTACACCAGTCTGGCCATAAGAGGGCATGCAGGAAATGAGCAGCATCACACACTTTGAACCAGACTCAGCAAGAGAGGTGAGTAAAATGGCTGCCAGCAGCACATGGCAAACAAAGCAGGGAAAAAACCCTGACAGTATCCTCCCCTCAACGACCCCTCCCCCGCAGGAGGACAAAAGGCTTATTGGGGAAGCGAGCCTGGAAGGCACGGAGGAGGGCGGGAGCATGAACATCAGAGGAGGGAACCCATGAACGCTCCTCCAGACCGTAGCCCCTCCAGTGAACCAAATACTGTACTGAGTTGCCGGAGATGCTCCTCCAAAGCCGGAATACCCTGAGACATGAATGAATCGGGCAACAAGGATGGTTGAAACCTATAGTTTGCCATGAACAGGGATAACTGGGAGGAAGCATCAATAGCACTATTACGAGCAAACTCTGCCCAAGGTAACAGTTCAGACCAATTATTGTGGTGATTTGAGACATAGCAACGGAGGTACTGTTCCAGAGCTTGATTTGACCATTCCGCAGCCCCATTGGATTGAGGGTGATATGCCGAGGAGAAGGAAAGCTGGATCCCCATTTGAGCACAAAAGGAACACCAAAATCTGGAGACAAACTGGCTACCCCGGTCCGACACTATCTCCTTGGGTAACCAATGTAAACGGATGACGTCCCGGGCATAAATTGAAGCAAGCTCCTGAGCGGTAGGACACTTCTTCAAGGAAATGCAATGTGACATTTTAGAAAAACGGTCAACCACCATAAGGATAACAGTATTGCCATTGGAAACAGGGAGCTCGACAATGAAGTCCATGGAAAGATCTGTCCAAGGACGCTCACCATTAGCAATTGTCTTATTCTTTGCACAAACTGAGCAGGGGGCAACATACACAGCAACATCAGAACGAAGAGCTGGCCACCAGAATTGTCGAGTGACAGACCAAATCATTTGGTTCTTGCCTAGGTGACCTGCGGCTTTAGGATAGTGGTAAGTGTGCAAAAGTTTAGTTCGAAAATTCTCAGGAACAAAACACTTACCACTAGGTTTCTCAGGAGGTGCATTGGTTTGTGCAGCCAGGATCTCCTCCCCCAAGGGAGAAGTCAAATTAGTACGTATGGTAGCCAAAATATGGTCAGGTGGTATAACTGGAGTACAGATTACTCCTTGGACAGAGGCGAAAATTGTCGAGAGAGGGCATTAGCCCTAACATTCTTACTTCCAGGCAGGTAGGAGACCACATAATTAAACCAAGACAAAAATAGTGGCCATCTGGCCTGTCGGGGCGACAAACGTTTTGCTTCAGATAGATAAGTTAAATTCTTGTGGTCAGTAAGAATGAGCACTGGTACACTAGTACCCTCGAGAAGATGCCTCTAATCCTTGAGTGCCAAAATTATGGCCAGTAATTCCCTGTCGCCAATTTCATAATTGCACTCCGCTGGAGACAATTTCTTAGAGAAGAAACCGCATGGATGCAAGGAACCGTTAGGCGTAGGACGTTGAGGAAAGAGGGCACCTTCTCCAGTCTCAGACGCATCGACCTCAAGAATGAAAGGCAGGACAGGGTTAGGATGAGCCAGAACTGGAGCGGCAACAAAGGCAGTCTTAAGACTATCAAAGGCCTCAATGGCAGTAGGTGACCAATGGAGTGGATCATTCTCTTTACGGGTTATGTCTGTGATAGGTTTGACCAAGGAAGAAAGGATTTTAATAAACTTTCTATAGTAATTGGCGAAGGCCAAAAAACGTTGAATAGACCAAAGACCAACTGGGCGAGGCCACTGCAGAACGGCAGACAACTTGTCAGGATCCATAGAGAACCCTGCAACAGAGATAACATAACCTAGGAAGGTTACTTGAGTCTGATGGAACTCACATTTCTCAAGTTTACAAAACAGGCCGTTCTCACATAGTCTCTGAAGAACCCGTGTAACATCAGAACGATGAGCCTCAAGTGTGGGTGAGTGTATGAGGATGTTGTCTAAGTACACCACAACACACTGTTGCAACATATCTCGTAGGACATCGTTAATAAATTCCTGGAAAACAGCAGGCGCATTACATAGGCCAAATGGCATTGCAAGATATTCATAATGCCCGCTCCTGGTGTTAAATGCTGTTTTCCATTCATGGCCCTTGAGGCACTCAAAGAGTTCCGTAATGAGCGGAATAGGATAAGCATTCTTAATGGTAAGACGATTAAGACCCCTATAATCAATGCATGGTCTTAACTCGCCACCCTTTTTCTTCACAAAGAAGAAGCCAGCCCCTGCAGGAGAGCAGGATTTGCGGATGATTCCCCGCGACAGAGCATCGGCAACATACTCCTCCATAGCACAATTATCCACAATAGACAGAGGGTAAACCCGGCCCAGAGGAGGAATGGCTCAGTGTTGCAGGTCCATGGCACAATCGTAAGACCGGTGAGGAGGCAACATACCAGCACGCACCTTGTCAAAAACGTCTAGGAACTGCACAATACTTTAACTGGTTTCCGAAGACAAGTGAAAATACATTGCGGAGACCATGGCAAAGTTTCGGACCTGCGCCAGTTGAGACTGGGATTGTGCTTTTGGATCCAGGGATAACCCAGAACAACTGGAAAATGCGGAGAGTTTATCAACTGGAACTGGAGGGTTTCAAAATGGAGAGCCCCAACAGCCATGGATAACGGAGCAGTTTCGTGAGTAACGAGTGTGGGCTGAAGGGGCCTGCCATCAATGGCCTCAATAGCAAGTGGAACGGACTGAGGCAAAACAGGAATGGAGTGCTTTGATACAAAAGCACTGTCAATGAAATAGCCCACAGCACCAGAGTCAACAAGAGCCTGGGTGACTATGGAGGAGTCCACCCAGGAAAGGACAACTGTGACTAAAGGTTTCTCCTTTAGCGGTTCCGGGGACAAGGACAAAACCACCAAAGGTCTGCCCCCGAAAGAACCTTAGATGCGAGCGTTTCCCCGCCGTGTAGGACAAGACTTTAAAAGGTGGCCCTGTAACCCACAATAAAGGCAGTGCCCCTCCCTCCTCCTAAAGGCCCTCTCTGCTGCGGAGAGACGCTTGAATCCCAACTGCATCGACTCATCTGTACCTGGTGACTCGGAACCAGGAGGCAAGGGAGGAGAGGGAGGCATGGGTGGGAACGAACATGTAGGAAACAACGGAACAGGAGACTTCCGCAAGCGCTCCTTGAAAGAGGGCCTCTCTCTGAGTCTGATGTCAATTAGTATAAAAAAGACACCAATGCCTCGAGATCCTCTGGTAAATCTCTGGCAGCAACTTTGTCTTTAATCGCATCAGAAAACCCATGAAAGAAGGCGGCAACAAGGGCTTCATTGTTCCAACCCACCTTTGCGGCAAGCGTACGGAACTCAATGGCATACTGAGCAACAGATTTTGTACCTTGCTGAATGGACATGAGTGGTTAGCAGCAGAGGAAGAGTGAGCCGGAACATCAAATACCCTTCGAAAGGAGGCCACAAATTCAGGGTAATTTGAAATCACAGGTTTATTAGTCTCCCACAAGGGATTAGCCCAGGCAAGAGCTGTGTCAGAGAGTAACGAGATGAGAAATCCCACCTTAGCTCTGTCAGAGGGAAATGCCTGAGGCAACATCTCAAAGTAAATGCCCACCTGGTTCAAAAACCTTCTGCACTGAATAGGATCGCCTCCATATTGCTGAGGTAGAGGTGCAGAACTGGACATGCTGCTGGTAGGACTAGGTGCAGCAGCAGAAACAGGAGCAGCCATAACTTGCGGGACACTTTGGTCCAAATGTGCAGGGTTTGCAGGGCTAGTGCAAATTGTTCAAAGTGATGATCCTGTTCATCCATCCTTGAAATGATGGTAGGTAAAGGTGGATTATTAGCACCATCAGGATTCATGGCCCTTGCGTAATGTCAGGGTGCCAGGAATCAGACTGAGACGGAAAGTGCACAAATAATCGCACCTTTATTAATAAAAAAAAAAATAATAATAAAAAGTCCACAAGTCAAACAACAAGCCAGCAGTCAAAGCCAGAGCTGGTAGTTGAGGAGCCGAGACAGGAGCCAAAGCGAGTAGTCAGACGAGACAGGAATCAGGAACAAGGAGAACAGCAGAGTCAGGAACAAGCCAGAGATCAGTAACCAGGAGGGACGTCAGACAGCTAGGTAATACACAGGAACTGGAGCTCACAAACAGGTCTGAGACAATGCAAGAGCAAAGCATACTGAACAGAGGCCCTTTAAATAATAAGTGATGACATCACAATTCTGAGACTGCAACCTGTCTCACACGGATGATGTACACCAGTCTGGCCATAAGAGGGCGTGCAGGAAATGAGCAGCATCACACACTCTGCACCAGACTCCGCTAGAGAGGTGAGTAAAATGGCTGCCAGCAGCACATGGCAAACAAAGCAGGAAAAAATCCCTGACACTCCCCCACTTCCCTCATCCCCCAGTCATTCTTTGCCTTTTGTCACAGGAGGTTGGCAGAGAAGTGTCAGAAGTTGAAGTTAGTCTCTTTTGGAGGGTAGTTCTCTTCAAAATGGAATTGGAGTTTTAAGTAATCCTGTCAGCCTCTCAGTGAGAACATGGATGAAAGTTAGAGTCCGGAGATGCAGGGAGTGTCGTCTTTGCGAAACCATCCCAACTCATTTTAACAGCTCCTTGGCAATCAGCGTTGACAAGTTTCGCTGCCTGCCTTTATTCACACAAGTCCATGCCAGAAGCGATGCTACTATCTGTCACACTTGAAGGCCTGTGTTCCTGTTCCACGGTGTAGATTCCGGTAAGATTGTTTCATTTTATTTCAATATATGAATGTAATGTTAACGAAAGAAGTCAAGCTCCCAGTGGGACTCCTTTATCTTATGGAATCAAGGGTTAATATCTCCTGTGGGTTATAATTGAACATGGGGGGGGGGGACTTTAATCATGTTTGTTATATAATTCTGTCTGCTAATGTGTAGTGATATTTGGGCTCATGGCTATTCGGAACATAACGGCCTTCTCATCAGACTGCACAATCCTTTTAGACTGGCGCACCTTTTTTGCTAGATTACACGGTGCACTGCGTGATCGGGTGTGGTCACGTTGTAATTCCATTTCCGTACTCTGATCGAGTGACTATGTAGAGAGTCTGTTTGTTAGTTTTCTGGTTCATGGAAGGTGGTGAGTGCCCCAGCCATTGGGGGTGTAAGGTGCCGTTCAACGTTTGTCCATTTTTTCAATCTGCAAGTTATGGAGGATGCTGGATTTTTAGAGACGAACATCTCCGACTTGGAGTATACGTCTTATGAGGAGTATGAAATGGCCCGGGTTATCCATGCCCATCAGTTATGGTTATCCATGCCCATCAGTTATGTTCCGATTGCCGTGCTAGAGTACTCTCTTCCCCCGATTCAGGGAACATAGAGTGCGTTGAGCCATCCGCCCCTGAGGATTCCATGTCTAGTGAGGCGCGTGCCCCAGAACCTTCTTTTGCTACTCTAGCAGGTGTCTCGATGGCCGTTACTCCTCCGTAAGGTGGCTTGTTTCCTCCAGAAGTTACAACACTGTTCCTAATGGCCATATCTATGGCGCTGGCACATTTATATCTCCCAAGAGAAGTATTTTTTAAGATACTGTCCGTTTTCTGTTAACCAGGGTCCTTCGAGCGTGAGATCGCCTGAGTCTGTTTGACCTTCTTGGGCTTCAGGGGCCCCTTTCTCGGGGCCGAGTTCGTCCACCGATCCGGCGGGAGAACATTTTGCCTTCTGTTATAGACTGGCACGTCTTTGTGTACTACTAAGGCATGTTTTGGTTGTGCTGAAGGATTCCGGTCCTGCTGGGCCGAGGAATCCTCAGTCTTCTGTGCCAGATGGCAAATTGGGTTAGCCAATCTCCTTGACGTCTCCGTTTTTCTTTAAGTATCTGTTCCAGTTCTGAGCTTAGGAGAATAAAGCCCCTGATCGGCTGGTCTTGTTAGCGTGCCCATTCTCCTTGGGGATTCACCCAAGGATGCTGCCTTCTTTTATTTAATCCGGATAGGATGTGTTTAATTTGTTTTACGAAGCTCATGTCTGATATAATTTTCTGTTTCTTCTCTGGAACTGATACTTGCAATTTTGTAGGTTGCATTTGCACTTCCTCGGAAGTTGCGCAGTACTATATAATGACATAGTTATGTTTATAGTTTGTTATCGATCCCTTCGGGGGCTTCGATTTTTCTTGATCCTTGACAGTTTCAGTGTATTCTCGTACCAGGTGGGTGCTGGTCGGGTGCTAGCAACTGTTCCTTACGGTTCATGTCACCCATGTGGTGCCGATATGCTGGTTACCCTGTCGGGTGCCAGGTTGTTCACTTTGATAGTGTTCGTTTTTTCTTGTTGCCGCCATTACTAGAAATCGGAGGGACTACATCGTTCCGCCTCCCGTTCCTACTGTTGAGGGGTTTCCGGACTTGGAGACTGCTGCGGCACATCGTGAGAGGTCCTTTGGCCTTGGAAGCAAAGTTTATCATTCCAATTGGGTTTGGAGGTTTGGATTAACTCTGGGCATCGGTGGTATCAGATGGAGGGCGATTTCCCCTTTCACTCTTGGTATTTTCTGGATGTCTGTTTTTTTGTGTGGCCTAGTCGCAAGCACCTCTCGTAGGTTGCTGGGGCTACTTTTTCCCTTCTTGGGTGGTCGGGTCATCTGTATCTGGAAGTCCTTATCACTTACTTTTTTAGTTTGTTTGTACACTCTCCTATTAGGAGCGCATGGGTTGGGGTTAGTCTTTTTCTTTGTCCCCAAAATTTTCCCCTGGTCGACTTGTCTGCCAGGAGTTGTGAAGCTTCCACCGTTTTTCCTGTGTGGTACAGGATTTTCCGGGAGACTGATCCTGTAAGGTTCTTTGGAGACATAATCGTCTTCTCCTCTTAAGGGCTTGTTTGGAGCCTGTCTTTTGTAAGCTCTCTGGGTTTACAAACCGAGGGTCCTGGAATCAGACGCACTTATGGGTGCTGGTTGCCCTCTTCTTAGGCCTGTCAAGATGTCTCTTTAGGCTCTTTGGTCTGAATCTATCAAGCGTCCAATGTCCAGGGACATTGGGATGTGGGATGCACTTCCTAGGGTGCACTCCTCCGTATGAGGTGACTTCATGGTTCCTCAGGGGGTTACAGCATCGACCGGTCTCGGATTCTGGGAATCTGGCTTATGGCCATCTCTTATCTGAGATTCGAGGTCCGGATCTGGATTGGTACTGGGTGGTTTGGTTTCAATTTTTTTGGTTTTGGAACATCCGCATGTACCTTCAGGGGAGATTTAATAACTGCCTAAGGGTTAGTTTTGCTGTCTCTCAGGCTGGATTTTACTGTTGTTGTCAGGCGTAGCTAATGCTCCTTGATGTGGACTCGTGGTTGTTTGTTCAACTGAGCTGGCGGTAGGGCAGAATTGGTCTTTTATCAATAGTTTTTTTACCGTTCTCTCATCTCTTCTCCATGCCTATGGCTGGGGAAGCGGTTCCTTTGCGTTTGCCCTCCTTCAGGGAGATTTTTAGAATACAGTATCCATGAAGCCCCAAAAGTTCCTTTTCTTCTCATTTTACGAGGGGTTCTGCCTTCCTGGCGTTCAAGAGGTCTTGGGACTGGATTCTGGTACTGGGACGCTGTTGTTCAGGGCCCTATCTCCCTTGATGTGGTGTGGTCCTTCTTTGGAAGGGAACTGTGTAGGGGTTCTGGAACCCCAGCATGTTGTATTCTGCCTTGGCTTGTGGTAGCAGGCAAGATTAAATAATGGGAGTTGTTATCCCATGGGCTTGTTCCCTTTTGGCTCCTCCTTTTCCTCTGAGGTGTGGTTCAGAGAATTTTGTATTCTTTGTATTCGGACATCGCCAATACTTTTGGACTGGGTTCGTTACCTCTGAGTGGGGGTCGGGGATCTGGCTGCTCTGTTGAGTCTTAACTATGTACTTCCAGTTGCTGCAAGTCCATGTGACCTAGGGGATACCTACCCTGCCTAGTAGCTGAAGGATTGGAGTTTGAAGCCTGCTGTGGCAGCTTTCTATCCTGGTTCCTGCCTTTGGTAGGGGGTTCACGGTGTTTAATCTGTCCACTGGGTTCATAGGCTAATTGTGTTGGATGTCCTTATATGGTCTGGATTTTTCCTGTTGTCGATATTTGTTGGCCTTCTCTGTGGGATGGTCTCCCACGTTGGCTTCGGGTCAGCTTTGCTGCCTTGAGGCTGGAGCTTGCGAGTTCTTGTTCAGAGGTGGCTGTGTGTTTTCACTAGATGGCCTTTTTTCTCTGATAGGATATATAGTTTTTTTTCTAATTCTTTTCTGCAGGCTCCTATTTTCTTCGGTTTTATATGCTACCTAGGTTTGCCTAGTTTTAATGGTTGTGTCCGCTAGACTATGGTTCAGTGGGGGGCTTACGGTTTCCTTGGAGCACCATCAGCTGTATGGTGTTGTGTCAGGTCTTCTCATGATTTCTTTTTCATAGGTGTGGAGTTGATTCTGGACATTGTCCTTCTAGGAAGTTTATTCCCTGGGCGGTTGTCTTTATCAACCTTGGAGCTATAGTCGTTTTGCGGTTTTCTTACTGTAGTTGGTGGTCTTTTACATATCTTGTGGTCCTCCATTTTGTTCCCCCTCAGGGTTAGCTGAAGGTTCTCTTCCTTCGGGTCGGGGGTTGCTTCCGTGTGATAAGAAAGCCCCCAGGATTTGGTTCCTCCGTGTTTTTTTGTGCTTAATGGATTCTAGGGATTCCGAGTGGGCTATAACACGGCCTTGTAGGTTGTTAACTGATGGGCAGTTACTTGGTCTTTAAGGTTTTTATCCCATTGTTTCTAAGTGTTACGGTTTTTTTATCGGGTATTGGGTAATTTCAGACTGTGGTGCCCTTCGAAGGGGCCGCCTTCTGTACCCGCTCTTTGTTTGCATTCAGTGTCCTCTATAGCTTGGGTATTGTTTTGGGACGGAATTTTTTTTTTAGTTTTTATTCTTCTGGCACCTTTTTCCCCCTGATATTTTTCCTAGTGTTCCTTGTTCCCTTGGCAGAATGACTGGGGGATGAGGGAAGTGGAGGAGGTATTTAAGCCTTTGACTGGGGTGTCTTTGCCTCCTCCTGGTCGCCAGATTCTGAATTCCCAAAAGTAATGAATGCAGCTGTGGACTCTTCCCGTCAGAAGAAAAGAAAATGATCAGGTAAGCATAATTTAAGTTTTCGCTCGCACTTAACTATTAGTGCACCACTTGCAATCTGGCCTTGAGTATTGTAATTTATTAATTTTAACTCCACTTGTGCATAATATAGATAGCCATGGGAGAGAAAGAGATAATATCAGATTGTAATTAAAGGTGAGCACTGAATTTGGCCAATTTGATGTCTTCTGGTGCCAATTATGTCTTAAGGAAAAGCTCATCCGTAGTAGTTATGGTTGTTATGCCCTGCAATTTGCTGTGACGTGCAGTTTATGAAGTACAACACTGCAGCTGACATCATCAGTTTACTCCGTTTGGTGCAGCTGCTATAGTGTTGTCATCTGCTGTTATTGAAGTAATTTCCTCTTCAGTCTGTGGTTTCTTAGGAGCATCGTGACTATCATTTTTCCACCCTTTTCAGTGCTAATCTTTCATCTTTACAAACTCTGTAGCCGGCAGTTGCTGCCAGAAGACTGACAGAATTGTGCTTGGTATCTTCAAAAGCCGCATCAAACTCTGTTACAGTGAGGAAAGATGAAATGTCTGCCATATATAATGACATAAATAATACATTTTCAGCGTTTTCCTGCTTTCTGACACCATTAATTTTCTAATGTAGATTTATAACTCAGAAATTATTTAAGAAGCATAGCTATGTTTTAAAGTTATTCAGATAGCACTATATTTATTTCCAAAATTAGTTGAACTAAAAATGTTAAAGGACCAGTGAATACAATTGCATAACCAATAAGCATGTAATAAAAATAAAATGAAATAACACCTTCTCTAAAGTTTAAATGTGTTATAGATTTTTTTCTGACAAATTTAAAAATGTATGTAAATTTGCTATCCCCTATATCATGTGACAGCAATCAGCAAATCACAGACTCGTATATGTACACACTATGTACTATTGCACATGCTCAGTAGCAGCTGGTGCCCCAGAAAATGTGCATGTAAAAAGATTTGCTCAATTTGATGATGGAAATTAATTGGCAATTGTCTTAAAATTGCATGTTCTATTTGAATCATGAAAGTTTAATCAGACTTTTGTGTTCTTTTCAGAATATTGTTTATTAAGAAATCTATAGTCTTAAAAGGAACAGTCAAGTCCAAAAAAAAAGCTTTCACAATTAAAATATGGAATGTAATTTTAAACATGAGGTTCATATGCTAATTTCTGAGACATTGAAGACTGCCTCTAATCTGAATGCATTTTGACCACTAGAGGGCATAAGTTCATGTGTTTCATATAGATAACATTGAGCTCATGCACGCGAAGTTACCCTGGAGTGAGCACTGATTGGCTAAAATGCAAGTCTGTCAAAAGAACTGAAATAAGGGGGCAGTTTGCAGAAGCATAAATACAAGGTAATCACAGAGGTAAAAAGTGTATTTCTATAACCTTGTTGGTTATGCAAAACTGGGAATGGGTAATAAAGGGATTATCTTTCTTTTTAGACAACAAACATTCTGTTGTAACTGTCCCTTTAAAAGGGACATGAAACCCAACTTTCCCGTTTACTTCTATTATAAATTTTGCTTTATTCTCTTGGTATAATTTGTTGAAGGAGCTAGCTAAACAGATCAGGTAAGCCAGTGACAAATCAGCCACCAATCAGCAGCTATCTCTCAGTAGCGCCATGAAACGCGTTGTAATATTAGATGTTTTTAATACTCTGGTTTTAAAAGTTTTAAAAAGGTACGTTTTTACTTGTTACTTCTTACAATAAATGTTTTAACATAATACCACAACTCAAACTTTATATCGGAGCAAATCATTACCATATGAGATGGACCGTCTCCATCTACTTCCTGGTTTCCAGTTCCAGCACCAAGGATCAGCCAGCTGGTTAGCTGTTATAACCGGCCTGCATCTACAAGCACATTGGTGTGCTCCTTGTAAATCCGAGTACTCTGTGCTTACTTTGTACATCTTGACGGTGTGAACCTACTGATACGCACATTTCGGCGCCTCTTTGTGTTTTTGAGTTTATCTCTCAGTAGTGCACTGCTGCTCCTCAGCGTACCTAGGCATGCTTTTCAATAAAGGATACAAAGAGAATGAAACAGATCAAATAATAGAAATAGATTGAAAAGTTGTTTACAATTGTATGTTATATATTTTTAATGTCCCTTTAACAAGTGGGGGGTAAGGTGTTAGTAAGTTTTAAAGTGTCAGGGAATAATCTTAAAAGGGCAAGGGGACAAGTAGACTTAAAATTGCAGGGTTTAGGAGTAGACACATTTATAGTTTATAGGGCATTTATAGTCCAAATGTGGTAGGGGGTATAAAGTCTTTAGTAGTAGGGGTTAGGAGGCTGATAGTCTAAAAGTGTCATGTGGTCTTAAATGGGCATGGGTTAGGTAGCGTTAATGAGGCAGGTGTTTAAGGGATTGGGCTTAAAGGGGCAAGTGATCAGATAGTCTTAAAGGGACAGGGAATCTCAAAAGGGATGGGGTTAGGGGTAAATAATATTAAAAGGACATAGGTAGTTAGTATTAATCAGGCAGGGAGTATGGAGCTTGATATTTTTAAAGGAATAGGGGTTATACAATCTTAAAAGTCGAGGGGTTAAGGGGAAGATTCAAAATTTCTGTGTGGCGCTACCGCTAGTATTAAGCAGGATTGAAATTCCTTTTTGTGTGTGACTGTTATCAGGAGGGTTATAACTTAATGCTAGCTACCTCCTCCCTACAAGAGACATTAATTATTTTTTTTAAGAATATCTTCCCCTACCCTTTTAAGACTATATAACACTTACACTTTTAAAAACAGTTGCCCTGTAGGACTATCAACCACTCTACCTTTGTCCTTTAATACTACCTATCCTTTTTTCCTTTGACAACTTGACTCCTTAAAACCCATGTCCTTTGAAGGACTACCTTACCACCTGCCTCATTAAAGAAACAGTCTAGTCCAAAACAAACTTTCATTATTCAGATAGGGTATGCAATTTTAAACAATTTTCCAATTTACTTCTATCACCAATTTTGCTTTGTTTTCTTAGTATTCTTAGTTGAAAGCTAAAACTTGCAGGTTCCTATGCTAATTTCTAACCTCTTAAAGGTCTTATCTCAAGGCATTTTGAAAGTTTTTCACCACTAAAGGGTGTTAGTTCATGTGTTTCATATAGATAACACTGTGCTCACACACGTGGCTTTCCTAGGAGCCCGCACTAATTGGCTAAAATGCAAGTCTGTCAAAAGAACTGAAATAACGGGCAGTTTGACGAGGCTTAAAAAGTATATTAATATAATTGTGTTGGTTATGCAAAATTAGGGAATGGGTAATAAAGGGATTATCTATCTTTTATAACAATAAATATTCTGGTTTAGACTGTCCCTTTAAGATTATATACCCCTGCCCATTTACAGGGAGTGCAGAATTATTAGGCAAATGAGTATTTTGACCACATCATCCTCTTTATGCATGTTGTCTTACTCCAAGCTGTATAGGCTCGAAAGCCTACTACCAATTAAGCATATTAGGTGATGTGCATCTCTGTAATGAGAAGGGGTGTGGTCTAATGACATCAACACCCTATATCAGGTGTGCATAATTATTAGGCAACTTCCTTTCCTTTGGCAAAATGGGTCAAAAGAAGGACTTGACAGGCTCAGAAAAGTCAAAAATAGTGAGATATCTTGCAGAGGGATGCAGCACTCTTAAAATTGCAAAGCTCCTGAAGCGTGATCATCGAACAATCAAGCGTTTCATTCAAAATAGTCAACAGGGTCGCAAGAAGCGTGTGGAAAAACCAAGGCGCAAAATAACTGCCCATGAACAGAGAAAAGTCAAGCGTGCAGCTGCCAAGATGCCACTTGCCACCAGTTTGGCCATATTTCAGAGCTGCAACATCACTGGAGTGCCCAAAAGCACAAGGTGTGCAATACTCAGGGACATGGCCAAGGTAAGAAAGGCTGAAAGACGACCACCACTGAACAAGACACACAAGCTGAAACGTCAAGACTGGGCCAAGAAATATCTCAAGACTGATTTTTCTAAGGTTTTATGGACTGATGAAATGAGAGTGAGTCTTGATGGGCCAGATGGATGGGCCCGTGGCTGTATTGGTAAAGGGCAGAGAGCTCCAGTCCGACTCAGACGCCAGCAAGGTGGAGGTGGAGTACTGGTTTCGGCTGGTATCATCAAAGATGAGCTTGTGGGGCCTTTTCGGGTTGAGGATGGAGTCAAGCTCAACTCCCAGTCCTACTGCCAGTTTCTGAAAGACACCTTCTTCAAGCAGTGGTACAGGAAGAAGTCTGCATCCTTCAAGAAAAACATGATTTTCATGCAGGACAATGCTCCATCACACGCGTCCAAGTACTCCACAGCGTGGCTGGCAAGAAAGGGTATAAAAGAAGAAAATCTAATGACATGGCCTCCTTGTTCACCTGATCTGAACCCCATTGAGAACCTGTGGTCCATCATCAAATGTGAGATTTACAAGGAGGGAAAACAGTACACCTCTCTGAACAGTGTCTGGGAGGCTGTGGTTGCTGCTGCACGCAATGTTGATGGTGAACAGATCAAAACACTGACAGAATCCATGGATGGCAGGCTTTTGAGTGTCCTTGCAAAGAAAGGTGGCTATATTGGTCACTGATTTGTTTTTGTTTTGTTTTTGAATGTCAGAAATGTATATTTGTGAATGTTGAGATGTTGTATTGGTTTCACTGGTAAAAATAAATAATTGAAATGGGTATATATTTGTTTTTTGTTAAGTTGCCTAATAATTATGCACAGTAATAGTCACCTGCACACACAGATATCCCCCTAAAATAGCTAAAACTAAAAACAAACTAAAAACTACTTCCAAAACTATTCAGCTTTGATATTAATGAGTTTTTTGGGTTCATTGAGAACATGGTTGTTGTTCAATAATAAAATTAATCCTCAAAAATACAACTTGCCTAATAATTCTGCACTCCCTGTATGTTTACCTCACCTCTCAACCTTCTGCCCTTAAAAGCCACTACCCACTTTAGACTATATACCCCCTGAATCCTGCCCCTTTAAAACTATATACCCCCTACCCTGTCCAATCTATCAATCCCTTAACTTCCTTTCAATTAAAGAGTATTTACCCCTTTCCTTTTAAGATATCCATTGCACCCATTTAAAAATATACCCATACCCTTTAAAGTCATACTCAAATCAAAATTAAACTTTCAACTTTCCAATTTACTTCCATTAACAAAATGTGCACAGTGTTTTTATATTTACACTTTTTAAGTCTTCTACTCCTTCTGAAGATGTGCAAGAATTGGAATATATATATATATATATATATATATATATATATATATATATATACGTATATGCATTTATTATTGGCAGATGGCTGTCCCATGATACAGGGGTAGTGGAAATAGACATAACTTTAAAATTTGTCAGAAAAAAATCTACTACTCATTTGAAGTTCAGACTAAAGTTATATTGCATTACCTTGTTAGCATACATTTGTTGATTATGCAAATCTACTGTATTTACTGGTCCTTTAAGCCTTTGAACCCAATTATTTGTCCCTTTTAAGACCATATACCCCCTAACTCTTTAAGGATACTTGAGCCTTTAACCCCATCCCCTTTAAGACTACTTGACCCCCTAATCCCCTGCCCCTTTAACACTACCTGACCTTATCCCCTACCCCTTTAAGACTATCTAGCCCTACCCCCCCTTTAAAGGATTACTTTCTGTTATAATTTTTAAGCTAAACAACTAACATATTAAAGTTAATAAACATTAATTAAAACCTACTGACCTATATTTTCTCCAAAACGAAGTTTCATAACGTTCTAAAAGTTATATCTTTTATTCGCCGATGATGTCACGTTATCATGCCCACTATTTTCAGCACTGCATGTTCAAAATACTTAAACCAATAACTTTGTGTTTAAAGCGCCATTTTGAAACCTAGGTATTGTAAACGGATTGGTACAGAGCAAAGGATACCCACGGAGTGGGTTTGGAAAACAATTACATTTGCAGACAAGATTTCTGATATACGATAGAGATATGTTAATAAAATGCTATTGATAAAAAGCGTATTTGGGGTAGTTA
The DNA here is from genome assembly GCF_027579735.1 of Bombina bombina. Taxonomy (NCBI): domain Eukaryota; kingdom Metazoa; phylum Chordata; class Amphibia; order Anura; family Bombinatoridae; genus Bombina; species Bombina bombina. The sequence goes on from NC_069503.1 coordinate 1,004,683,868, forward strand.
GTTAGTAACAGGCATAGAAAATATTTACTTACAGTGGCCCTTTAACTCTGTCCTTAGAGATCATTTTTCATTTTTGTATGTGTCACTCTTTTTATACAGTATTTGTCACTCTTTTCTTATATCACTCCTTTTGAGCTGTCACTTCTTTGAATTGATACCTTTGAAATAATTAAAAAAAAATTCATGTCTCCAGAATAAAACACAAAATTCTCACTCTGACATACAAAACTCTCAGCTACACTGCTCCCCTACATCTCAGACGTAGGGGGATATCTATCAAACCGTCAACCACAAATCCGCTGGAATTCTGCATCGTAATTGTTCCGAGCTTGATCCGACCTAGTTATCAAAGCCTACAGACCAGCAAAAGTTGAAAACTGTGACGTAACATACGATCCGCCGGTCTCAATCTGACACAGATCGATGCTTACGTCATTACAGATATTCCGAATACACATTCGGCACTATTTGACACCTTTTAAAAGTTATAAAATAGTTAACAGGTACGGTCGCGGCTATTCCGACCCAGCATACCTGGTTTTCAATCTGCCACCCTGGAGGCCGCGGATGCCATAGGAATCAATGGGAGTCTGAAAGCTTATGTCCGATGCTGCTAAATATCCCATTGATTTCTATGGTAGAAAACCAGTTAAGTTTACACCTAACACCCTAACATAAGCCCCAAGTCTAAACACCCCTAATCTGCTGTCCCGACATCGCCGCCACCTAAATAAATGTATTAACCCATATCCCGCCACTTCCGGACCCCACTTCCACTAAATAAACATATTAACCCCTAAACCTCTGGCCTCCCACTAAGTAAACCTATTAACCCCTAAACCGCCAGCCCCCCACATCGCCATAAACTAAATTAAGATATTGACCCCTAAACCTAACACATAATTTAGCGTTTATTTTTTTTTGTAATTTTTAATAAAGTTAAATAGTAGATTTAAATAGTTTGAGTTAAATATGTAATTTAGTTAATTTAATTGTAGTATATTAGTTAGGGTAGGTTAATTAATAGTTTAAAAATAGTTGATTTTAATTCTACAGGTAAGTTTAAATTTATTTTAAGATGGGGATGTGGTAATTTTAGAGGCTTGTTAGGTTTAGGGGTTAATAGCTTAATTTAGTTTATGGCAAAGTGGGGGGGGGGGGGGCTGGCGGTTTTAGGGGTTAATAGGTTTAGTTAGTGGTAGTGATGTGGGAGGCCAACAGTTTAGGGGTTAATACGTTTATTTAGTGGCGGCGGGATAGGGTTTAATACATTTATTTAGGTGAGGACGGGGTCCGGGAGCAGCAGGATAGGGGTTAATACATTTATTTAGGTGGCGGTGGGGTCCGGGAGCGGCGGGATAGGAGTTAAACATTTTAGTATAGTGGAGGCGTTTATATTTATACAGGGTATAAATAAAGTTGGTAAGATCGTATTCAGGTCAGCAGCCGCAATGTTAGGCGAGTGTATTAGTGCCGTTGAATTCAAGAAAGTTGACGGCTTCATAGATAATCCCCCTTGTCTCCAGATACTGTCCCTCCCGACCCCTTCACTGTTTGCAGGTCACCTTCTTAAGAGCTAACTGCAACAGTGCAACTTTCGGCAGGGCCCTCTACCCATTTTATCCCTATAAATGTTACCTTGTATATCGCCTATGTTTATAGTGCTGCAGAATCTGTTGGTGCTCTACAAATAAATGATAATACTTTCACCCATTTGATATTTACCATGTATCCTATATAAACATTATACCTTTTTTTTTGTATTCTGCGCATAATAACATTTTGCCATTATTTTGGTTAGTTCTACAAATAAAATTTATTTTATAAAAGTATTTAGTCTACTGAAAAAACCCTCAATATAAGATTTGTATGGGTATATCTACAGAAAAAGCTTTAAAATTTAATCTTTAAATGCTATTAGTGCAAATGGTTAAAAATGTCTTTAGCACAGGGCTGAAATGGATTAGCAGCAAGTGATATATATGTCTTTGCCTACAAAATATATAGCCCATAAACATTCAAGGCATTATAAAATTTCAGTTAAAGGGACATGAAACCCAAAATTTTTCTTTCATGATTCATGATTTTAAACAACTTTACAATTTACCTCTATAATTTAAGTTGCTTCCTTCTCTTGTTATCCTTTGCTGAAAAGTTTATCTAGGCAAGTTCATGAGCAGCAGCGAACCTAGGTTCTAGCTGTTGATTGGTGGCTGCATATATATATATATATATATATATATATATATATTGTGATTGGCTCACCCTTGTGTTCAAATTGCTGCTCCTTCAACAACTGATACCAAGAGAATGAAACAAATTAGATAATAGAAGTAAATTAGAAAGTTGTTAAAAATTGTATTCTCTATCTGTGTCATGAAAGAAAAAAAGTGGGTTTCATGCCCCTTTAAGAACGTATAACCAAAGAGAACAAGTTCTCACTAGGGATGCACCAAAATGAAAATTCTGGACTGAAACCGATACCGAAAATTCAGGATGCCCCTGGCGGAAAATCAAAACGAAAATGTTTTTTTCTTTATTAACTACAGTGTGTGTGTGTGTGTAGCTGAGAGAGCTTGTAGGCGACAACAAATAGTGTGCACACATATTTCCCTTAGGCGAATAGAATGTCTACGCACAAGAGTCTGAAGTTAGAAGTAAATTAGAAAGTTGATTTAAAAACATATGCTTTATCTGAATTATGAAAGACATTTTTGGGCTTCATACACCTTTAAGAAAGTTATTCATGATAATTTTAGTGCCTATGTAGGTGAACATTTAGAAATGTTGGTTGCTTTGGAATTCTGATTGAATAGGCACATATTAAGGTGCTATTTATTTACTTAAAGGGACATACTAGACAAAATTGGAATCCACATGGATGCATTTCAGTTTTGAATGAAAACACGTTTCAAATGTGTATCAAAGTATGCACCATGCACATTTTAAACACAGCACTTACTCAGAGGGCCTAAGGTTCTTAATAACTCAATTTGTTAATCGCTGACATCATGTGAAGCCCCATTGGCACTCTGTGTGGCGCAGTATTTAACATGCTGGTACACTGAGAATATCTAGCTATGCTTCACATGCACATGCAAAGATAAATGCTAACACTAAACAGCGATAACTTTCACTACAATGTTTTGTGGCAATTTTTTTGTCTTGCGTAACAGTTAACTAGAACTCTGAAGTCACCCTAACCTGATGCACTGTAAAATTGGATTGTGCTCAAGCGAACATGTTTTCTTTTAACTTGTAATACACTTGCTGTTTGCAATTTGCTAAAATTACCCCTTAGCCCAATGTAGTTAGATTAGCAACCTTTACTCGGTTTGCTTGGTTTTGTAGCATGTTGTTAAATAACCAGAGATGTCTCTAGGAAAGGTGAAGCAGGCTCACAGGTATAACAGTCCTGAGTTTTCTTGGTATTTTGGTGTATAAAAATCTATATTTGTTAAAGTGAATGTAAATTTTGATGCTAAAGTGTCCGGTTTTTAAAAATTTGATTACAAACAGGGGCCCCTTTATTCATCAAAATTTACATTTCACTCGTGTTGTGAAAAAATACTTACCTTTTAATCTTGACAGCCGTTCCAGCTGCCTCCGCCCATCGCAAAGCCTCTTCCTGGGTCTAAAATGAATCCGGCTTCCTCCAATCACGGCGTTGAATCGGACACTGATTTCCCCAGGGGGGAAGCCGTTATTGGAGGATGACCGATCCATCATTTCTGACGTCAGAAATGGCTTGCGACGACCGGGAGAAGCTGGAGCGGCTGCCAAGTTTAAAAGGTACGTTTTTTTTCTCACAACGAGTGAAATGTAAATTTTGATGAATTAAAGTGCCCCTGTTTTTAATCGAATTTTAGAAAAACGGGCACTATAGCATCAAAATTTACATTCACTTTAACTTGTGTGTGCGTGTGTGTATATATATATATATATATATATATATATATATATACACACACAGTTGTATGCGAAAGTTTAGGCACCCCTGACAATTTCCATGATTTTCATTTATAAATAATTGGGTGTTTGGATCAGCAATTTCATTTTGATCTATCAAATAACTTAAGGACACAGTAATATTTCAGTAGTGAAATGAGGTTTATTGGATTAACAGAAAATGTTCACTATGCATCAAAATGAAATTAGACAGGTACATAAATTTGGGCACCCTTGTCATTTTGTTGATTTGAATACTTGTAACTACCTAGCACTGATTAATTGGAACACACAATTGGTTTGGTGAGCCCATTAAGCCTTGAATTTCATAGACCGGTGCATCCAATCATGAGAAAAGGCATTTAAGGTGGCCAATTGCAAGTTGTTGTTCTCTTTGACTCTGATCTGAAAAGTGGCAACATGGGGGCCTCAAAACAACTCTCAAATGACCTGAATACAAAGATTGTTCAACATTATGGTTTAGGGGAAGGTTCAAAAAGCTATTGTAGAGATTTAAGCTGTCAGTGTCTACTGTGAGGAACATAGTGAGGAAATGGAAGACCACAGGTACAGTTCTTGTTAAGGCCAGAAGTGGCAGGCCAAGTAAAGTATCAGAGAGGCAAAGGATGGTGAGAATGGTCAAAAACAGCCCACAGACCAACTCCAAAGACCTACAACATCATCTTGCTGCAGATGGTGTCACTGTGTATCGTTCAACAATTCAGCACACTTTGCACAAGGAGAAGCTGTATGGGAGAGTGATGCGGAAGAAGCCTTTTCTGCGCACACGCCACAAACAGAGTCACTTGAGGTATGCAAACACACATTTGGACAAGCCAGATTCATTTTGGACGAAAGTGCTGTGGACTGATGATATAAAGATTGAGTTATTTGTTCATAACAAGGGGCGTTATGCATGGTGGCAAAAGAACATAGCGTTCCAAGACAAACACCTGCTACCCAGTGCCGGTACTGGGATTCTTGTTAAAGTTGAGGGTCGCATGGATTCCACTCAGCAGATACTTGAGAATAATGTTGAGGAATTAGTCACAAAGTTGAAGTTAGACCGGGGCTGGATATTTCAACAAGACAACGACCCAAAACACTGCTCAAAATCTACTCTGGCATTTATGCAGAGGAACAAGTACAATTTTCTGGAATGGCTATCCCAGTCCCCAGACTTGAATATCATTGAAAATCTGTGGGCTGATTTGAAGCGGGCTGTCCATGCTCGGCAACCATTAAACCTAACTGAACTGGAGATGTTTTGCAAGGAGGAATGGTCCAAAATGCCTTCATCCAGAGTCCAGACACTCATTACAGGCTATAGGAAGCATCTAGAGGCTCTTATTTCTGCTAAAGGAGGCTCTACTAAATATTGATGCAATATTTTTGTTGGGGTGCCCAAATTTATGCAACTGTCTAATTTCATTTTGATGCATATTGCACATTTTCTGTTAATCCAATAAACCTTATTTCATTTCTCAAATATTACTGTGTCCTTCAGTTATTTGATAGATCAAAATGAAATTGCTGATCCAAACAACCAATTATTTATAAATGAAAATCATGAAAATTGTCAGTGGTGCCTAAACCTTTGCATACGTATATACATACATACACACATCAGCACTATGAAATTTTGTGCACTATTTTACGTATGGTACCCTTGGATCTCTGCTAGTAACTTGAATATGATTTAGAGCCGGTATAGTTTTCTTAGGTCTATATATGATTGTAGATCTCTATTTTTTGTTCTTTTTATACGCACTGTGTTTTATGTGGTCTGTAGGGATTAAGGAAAGTAGTCCCATATACAAACAGACCATTACAGAAGTTCAGGTTAAAGATGGTGAGGGATATAATTAGCTGAACAGGTAACAGGTCAGCATGTTCAATAGGTAGATGACTGGGCATCTGGCTTTGTAGACAGGTTGCAGGCCAGCATGTTCAATAGGTAGATGACTTGGCAGCAGGTTTTGTAGACCAGTTTCAGGCCAGAAAGTTCAATAGGTAGATGACTGGGCAGCAGGTCTTGTAGACAGGTTGCAGGCCAGAATATTCTAAAGGCAAATGACTGGACAGCAGGCTTTGTAGACAGGTTGCAGGACAGAATGTTCAATAGGCAGATGACTGGGCAGCAGGCTTTGTAGACAGGTCACAGGACAGCATGTTCAGTAGGTAGATGACTAGGCAGCAGGCTTTGTAGATAGGTTGCAGGCCAGAATGTTCAATAGGTAGATGACTGGGCAGCAGGCTTTGTAGACAGGTTGCAGGCCAGCATGTTCAATAGGTAGATGACTGGATCCAGGTGTGGGACACAAGTTAGACTAGATGTGGCAACAATTTGTCGGCACTAGCAAGTGGTTAAAAAAATATCACATTTTATTAGAAACAGTAAAAAACTTACACTTCACAGGACATGGAAAGAGGAGTGTAGGTACAACGGAACATATACTACGTCAACTGACGCGTTTCACGCCTTTCTGTCGCTTTCTCAAAGGTAGTGTAAGTTTTTTACTGTTTCTAATAAAATGTGATTTTTTTAACCACTTGCTAGTGCCGACTTAGATTGTTGCCACATCTACTATAACTTGTGTCCCATACCTGGAGTACCTTCCTGCTTTTTATTGACTATAAAACACATAGATCTTTAAACATTCTGGGTCACCTATCTATGTATGAATTTATTCAACAATTCACATTCACCATTTTTACTATTAACAAGGAACTTACTTTTTAGTGATAATAAATGCCCATTTTTTTAACTATCTATGGTGTAACTAAACACAGCTATATCCTTCTCACATGCGGTGCCTAGGTTGATTGAATATGCTCTTCATGTTGACCCCTTGAATGCTTCTATTGCCGACAGCACTATGTCAACACTACAAATGGCTACATTTCACTATAGCTACGTGTTGTCATGTCAGCATTATGAGAGGACACCATAGCCTTTTTCCTTTCATTTAGTCCTTCAGGGATGTCAATCGTTTACAGACATTTTATATTTTCTGCAAAATAACTTTCTCTTATAGCTCATTAAAGGGATACAAAAAACATTCTGTTTTATTGATTTAATAAAAAGCACTAACTAATGCATTATACTTAATAGAAATTATTGTAATATGTACTTTACTTTTTCTTTTGTTTGTTTTTTACTTAGTTTGTGCAGGGTCCAGTTTTCCTTACAGTACTGTAATCAGAAAGTTAATAGTTGTTTTAAATAAATAAAGAGGAACATTCACATTTAAAAAATAAAACAAGTAAAAAAAAGCTAAAGGAAAGGTGACCTTGACCGAGGTTTCAATTATCATAAAGAAGAGTAACAATTAAACTATTTTATATAGATTTTGTTTTACTGGTATCTCCATTGTCTTGTTGCTTACATCTATAACCATTGTCCTTAAACCAAAACACAACAGGCATTATTTGAAGCACTATTTATGATGTTTTTTAAAAAAAAAATATTTATTTACTTTACATGTAATGGAGAACCTCATTCTGCTCACATTAGCTAAAAGGTGGAGAACAAAACTTATGTCACTATCTAACTTCACATTCTGAATCTTCCTTATAGGTACAATAATATATTATCTTTCATCAAATATGCACTTACTGTAAGCTACAAAATATTCTGAACACGTTAGGCAGTGCATGTTCATATGCATGATAGAAATGTAGAATTTACAAGTCTTGTTGTCCTTTTCATTTTATTAATGTACTTTACATCAGTTTGTTCACTTTTCTGTACTTTTTCCTTCTTGGGTCTTGCTAATTTTACTTTCTAGAGCAGTAATTTCCATTTCCAGTCTGCAGGGCACACTAACAGGCCATTTTTTCAGGATCCACATGGGTGAGAGCAAGTTAATGACCATATTTACTAATCATCAGTTTTTCACCCATGCTCTAGTTCAGATATCCTGAAATCCGGACTGTTTTAGAGAGCTCACACTAGAATCAAACATGAAGCCACCGTGAAATAGTAGCCATTTTATCAACTTGCAAGAAGGGAATTCTTATGTTGTTTCTGGTTTCCCTTTCAAAAGCTTATTCTTATTATTCATATTAGTATAGGAAACTTTTTTTATTTTTTAAATATAACGCGTATATTACACAAAACTACAAATGTTTTACAGGTACTGATTTAATTATATCCCAGTAGAATGAAATACATAGAACATTGTGAAATTATTGGGAGGTGAACCATATCCAGTTTAATGGATCAAGCATATTTGAATATTTTTCAGCTGTACTACTTGAAAGGAGAAAATTAATCATTACCTTAATAATAACAACTTAAATTGTTTTATTTAACTAAAAAAATAATTATTTCCGTACTAACAATTTAACTTATTTAGCTTAAACAATAACATTATAGTTTTCACTTTCATTTTTACTGCTTGACCCTCCCTCACACTTAGGTCCTTGTGCCGATCTATTCCACTGCAAACAATCTTCAATTCATTGAGCTTCTTGAAACTTAGTAAGCAGTTGGTTCTGTGTAAATAGAATTGCAGGGGAACAATGGGATTAAAGGGACAGTAAAGTCAAAATTAAACATTCTTTTATTTCATTTTCTTCATTCCTTTGGTATCCTTTGTTGAAAATTATACATAGGTCTAAGAACTAGCTGCAGATTGGTGGTGGCACATATATGCCTCTTTTGTTCAGCCAGCTCCCAGTAGTGCATTGCCTCTTCTTTAACAAAGTATAGAAAGTGAATATAACTAATTTTTATCTCTTCCATACATGTGGTGAGAGTCCACAATCCATTACTCCTGGGAATTACTCTTCTCTACCACTAGGAGGAGGCAAATATTCCCAAACCCAAAGAGCCCTATAAAACCCTTCCTACCTTACACAAACCTCAGTCTTTACTTTGCCTCCACTGGAGGTGATTAAAGAATAAAGATGTGCATTTAATTCTTCAGAGAAAGGCGTTTCCCGTTTTTATTTTATTTTAGAAGTGAATTAGAATTTTTTTTATTGTATGCTCTCTTTTTATTGTATGCTCAGTCTGAATCATAAAAAAAAACTTTTGAGATTATGCCCTATTAATGTCTCAATTTTGTATGTTTAACATTTTTGCTGTGAAGAAGTAGTATGTTATTTCTGCAGAAACAAATTCACAGTTTCCAGAATTACAAAACCAAGAATGTTTGATAATGTCTTCCAGATAGAAAAAATACCCAAAAATAATGGAATTAATTTACCCCCAATTTTTTTTTTGTTAAATTGTTGATTTTTATCCACCCTGGATTTACATTGTTTTATTATACAAGCAACATAAGTATTTTTTCACCTGTTAATTTAATTTTGTATTTCCCAAATGTGTATCATGACATTGATCATAGTTTTATCTTTACCTTCTCAGTCGCTGAGCGCTGCTCCCCTAACTGTGCCACTGTCAAGAAAGAAAGAGGATGAAGTGTCTGTTGGAAGTGCACCGTTGGCAAAACAACCATCAAATCAGCCATCTGAATATGCCAGCAGCCCTATCAAAACCAAAACTTTAACAGGTATGATCTTTTCTTGCAGTTTTGAAATATGTTTCTTATTCCTTCTGTGGGTCAGTTGTGCAAACAAGCTAGCTCACTATTCAGCTTTCCAGAAATAGTCACTCTTTTAGACATTTACACTTTTTATAATTAAAAAACTTTTTTGTTTTTATTATTTTTTCAGTCTGTTCTGTGTCTAGATTTTTCCTCTATTCCTTTCAGTTAAGTTTAAGAAGTGTAATCAAATTTGTTTTATACCATGACAAAATTAACTGTAGAATATATTTGGCAAATAAAATCATACATTTAAATTAGTATTAAATTATTTTTTTTCTATGAGCAGAGTGTATATCTGCAAATTAACAGCCATTTTAGATATCTTTATAAATAATGCTGAAGTGTATTTATATATATTTTTTTAATTGATCACATTTGTATAATGTTAGTACAATTTAGTAGCTTTCTTTTTTTTATATTTATTTATTATATGGAGATATCATTACAGAAAAAGAAAAGAGTTTATACAAACTTAACAGCATACACTTGTTCAAGTTTAAATCCCACAGTAAACAAAATACATTGTCCATCAAGACATTGCCCAGAAAGCAGAGGAAAGAAAAAAAAGAGAGATATAGCTATATGAAATCTAAATCTATAAATATTTATCCATATAGAAACACCTCCCATCCATTACAGTTATACACCTATGAATATGAAACAAATGGTTAATACTCCTGTAAAATATACTATAAGATTATTGATACCCTACTATGGGAGGCTTAATTTAGCATGTGTCAATTCAATATCTTGTAATCTCCTTTTATATTTAAATTAAAGTTACTGGAGGAAAAACAAAACAGCAAAAAAAAAAACTTAAAAAAGGAATCCCCCACGAGCAATTCTCCTCTCAGACCCTTTAATTATCAATGCTTTTATGCCTTATCATCCTATCATAGGGAATTCTCCTAGTATGGTAGCCTCTATAACGTAATCTAAAAATAAAAATGGAAATAAGATGTTTTTCTGTGTATCAGATGGATATGATTTAGTAGCTTTCTACTCCACTTCCTATATGTACAAGTATGGCTGCAGCATACTTCACACACATTTGCTGTACGGATGAGTGCATATTTGCATACTGCACAATATAGAGGTTTGTTAAAGGGACAATCTACACCAGAATTGTTATTGTTTTAAAAGATAGATAATCCCTTGTTTACCCATTCCCTAGTTTTGCATAACCAACACAGTTATATTTATATATTTTTTACCTCTGTGATTATCTTGTATCTAAGACTCTGCAGACTGCCCCTTTATTTGTTCTTTTGACAGACTTGCAGTTTAGCCAATCAGTGATGGCTCCCAGGTAACTTCACGTGCACGAGCACAGTGCTATCTATATGAAAAACATGAACTAACACCCTCTAGTGGTGAAAAACCTGTTAAAATGCATTCTTAAGAGGTGGCCTTCAAGGTCTAAGAAATTAGCATATGAACCTCCTAAGTTAAGATTTCAACTAATAATACCAAGAGAACTAAAATTGGTGATAAAAGTAAATTGTAAAATTGTTTCAAATTACATGCCCTATCTGAATCATGAAAGTTCTTTTTAGACTAGACTGTCCCTTTAAGTTGTCCCCACCTTTAGGAAGATGCAGTCATGACTTGCCACAATAAATATTGTTGGAAAATTATATCCGAGCTACACTTAGTTGGCTGATACAATATTTGGTAAGCTACTACTGTTACAATCTTAATAGATTTTTTTTTTTTTAAATTAAAAAAAATAAAATATATATATTCACATCAATTACCGTATAGTAAATTCCAAGTTGTTGTTTTGTAATGTTATATTTATGCAGGAGAAACCATTCTAACCTGCAAACGTCTGTCTACTCTTAATGGTTTTTATTTACTTTATTAGTTGCACTGACAATTCTCTATGATTGAAATCACAAAGAAAAGAAAGAGTAGCCTTGTGGCACCAACATTTGTATTTTTACCCTGTTGACTGTTTGATGAGTGTCTATTAACATTCAATACTATTCTTGCTTAAAGGGCCACTAAACCCAAAATCTTTCTTTCATGATTCAGATAGAACATACAAATTTAAACAACATTACAATTTACTTCTATTATTTATTTTGCTTAATTTTTTAGATATCCTTATTTGAAGAAAAAGCAATGCACATGGGTGAGCCAATCACATGAGGCTTCTATGTGCAGCAACCAATCAGCAGCTACTGAGCATATCTAGATATGCTTTTCAGCAAAGAATATCAAGATAATTACACAAATTAGATAATAGAAGTAAATTGGAAAGATGTTTAAAAAAGCATTCTCTTTCTAAATCATGAAAGAAAAAATGTGGGTGTCATGTCCCTTTAACTGTGTAATCAATTTTGTTTATTTTTTTCACCCACCTCTTCAGCTAACAGTGATACAACTGGAACTGAGACTTTAGGGAAATCCCCCTCACAATGCCTCACCCTTTTGTTTTTAAAATTAATTTTAAACATTCTTTCCCTTATGCCAGTGCAGTGCTTGAATGCATAGCATGAATATGAACGTTACAGAAAGCACATGTGGGCAACTGTTTAGTTCTTGTTAAAACTTGTCAGCACATGGTAGGTTTAGATGGCCTCTTGTGCTGGTGGACAGACTTGCAATGGGAATCTTTCCAGATATAGCTTCCACATGTAGCAAGCTTTTTTTATTCTCTCTTTGTATTTTTCTTAATATAAAATAGAATAAATGTTCCCTGATTAAACCTTGTTTAGAATAGTACTGACAAGTAAAAATAAATACTTCATTAAACCTGCTGTTGTATAATATTTCTTTTGTACCAAAAATATTTTTCTCTATAAACAGTTGAAAAGTTAAGTTTAAGCTCTTTGGCTTGGTTGGATCTTCTCAGAAGCATTTAAATAGTAGCCCGGCACAAATGTTGAGAATTTTATGTTGTTCCCAGAGAATGCTAAATTTGTGAACAATGTAAATAACCTTTCTTAACGGATTTCCTCAAAGAAAAAAATAAATAAAATAAAAGCAGATAATGGTACTTCTCTATCCCTTAGTCTGAGATAGATGCTAGTATGGTTAACACTATAGACATCACTGTCCTTGCTTAGAATAGCACTCTCAGCTGTTCTTTACCTACTGTCATTGTGAGGCACCATTGCCAAGTGATTATAAAAACATACATTGTTTTTTTGTTTTTGATAAATCTAACATAATTTAAAATGAATGAGTAATGTATCAGATTTTGAGATTTTTACTGTGGGGACTCAAAGGGTTTTATGTCATGAGAGGGGTACTTACTCCCATTCTCAGGAAAGAGACATTCCAAGAAAAATAGTCACCTCCATTCTGGAAACTAGGGCATACTATGCTATACTACTCTTCCCTTAAAGGGACAGTTTACTCAAAAATGTTCTCCCCTTTAATTTGTTCACAATGATCCACTTTACCTGCTGTAGTGTATTGAATTGTTTACAAGTATTTCCATTAGCCTTATATTGGCATTTGAATTAGTTTATTTAGCCTGTGGTATCCCCACCTATTCTAAAAGTTTTTGGCCTCGAGGCCAAGCTGTGTTAACTTAGCCAGTAGAAGAAATTACACTCCCAGTGGGTTATAGAAGAGATAAGGTAATAAAATGTTAATTTTCCATTGTTCTCTCCAAGTATTGGTGATTGATTTATGGACAGATAAGATAAAGAAGCATGTATATGTACACAATGTGATAATGTAATGAGATCTGACCTACAAGCTCAACCCATTTTTTTAGGTTGTGGCTTCAAAACACAATATCAGCTCATTTATATACACAAATAAGCCTTAAAAAAGCAAATCTCATACATGTTATACTCTGCAGCTGGTAAAAAAATGTAATTGGAAACACATTAAGAAAAAAACTATTTTATAGTATACTGTCCCTCTAATTGATTTATCTGCTTTTAACAGAATGTTTAGAATTGATGGTTACTTTTTAATTAATTTGTTATCTATTTACAAAGATGAAGGAAAAGTCCATCATTCACCAGGATGCAGGTACTAATTTTGTAGATAGATCATTGAATACTAGAAATGTATATTTACTGTTATTGGAATTTAAAGGGACATTAAAGACTAAATAAATGCTAGATAAAATGAAGCATTTACGGAAAAGATTAGTCTGAGAATAACATGTAGATTAATTTTTTAACGTTTAATTAGTTGTTTAAATATTGACAAAACAAGTGTAAAGTTTTAGTGTCTATAAAACAATGGGAGCTGCCATGTTGTAACTTAGGTTACCTTCTCTGCTGTGGCTAATTTGGGACAGTTTTAAATAATTCACTATACCTTTATAGAATAGTACTTCTTTTAAGGATCTACTAGCCTGGAATTTAGAGTATTTTCACTGAAAGGCTTTCAACAAGTGGGTTTACTGTTCAAACCAACAATTAGTATTGCTTGTGTGACTCCAGCCTCTACTCTGTGGTGTAACAGTCTATCTGATCACTTATCTAAAGATTCTTTAGAGGAAGATTTTCAACTTTAGTTTAATCTTATAAGATCTCTAAATGGCTTCATTTGTGACATGATTATTGATATAATCAAGATTAATGCTAAAAATTGCATTGTCTGTTTTTACCAGAAGGGCCTTGTGGTTGAAATCATAGTCAGCTGATATGGCTTCCAATATCAGGATTTTATATCTCCCTTTTCAAGGAAAAATCTTGTTTGGGCCTGGTCTAGATGCTATCATTTCTACTGTGACTGGAGAAAAGGGACTGGCTATGATTACTGCCTTGGACCAAAACACGTAAGCCTGTCCACTATGCTTACCCTCTTTCAGATTTGAGCCTTGCATGTTTTAATATTATGACAATAAACTTTGATGTTTTAATGATGTTTAGCTGATTGCTTCTTTTGTCATTGGAGGAAAGAGAACCTTTCTCCCTCAGCACAAAAAGTCTAAGGGGAAGATTAGAACATTCAGTTGTTTTCATTCCTTTCGTCATTCAAGGAACCAAAAGTCCTCTTCCTCTCTAAAACAGGATTCTTCCAGGAAGATCCCAATTGAAATAAGGCTAACAGTCAAATAAGCCTCCCACTTCCAAATCTGAATGAAGGTGCGGCCCCTAATCCAGATTCTCTTCTGGTAGGGGGAAGATTGGTCTCAATCTGTTCAACACCACTGAGTTTTAAACATTGTTTCCCAGAGATACAGAATAAGCTTCAAATCAAGGGCTCCTAGAGGAAGGTTTCTTATGTCCGACATTGCAAAGAACCATGCTAAGGCAAAAGTCTTTTTTCAGTGTGTTTAGGATCTGCAATTTTATGGGATTAATAGTTCCGGTGTACTGCTTTCAAACTTCTAGTCTTTCAATCCACACAATTGTAACTATTTGTATTCAGAGCGCTCTGATTTCCTATTACTTAATGGGATACTAAACCCAATTTTTTTTCTTTCATGATTCAGATAGAGTATGCGATTTTAAGCACCTTTCAAATTTACACCTATTATCAATTTTTCTTTGTTCTCATGCTATCTTGATTTGAAAAAGCAGTACTGTAAGCTTTAGAGCCGGACCATTTTTTGTTCAGCAACTGGGTAGTACTTGCTGATTTGTGGCTAAATGTAGCAAACCAATCAGCAAGCTCTACCAAGGTACTGAACTAAAAATGGGCCGGCTCCTGACCTTTTATTACTGCCTTTTCAAATCAAGATAACACGAGAACAAAGAAAAAATGATAATAGGAGTAAATTAGAAAGTTGCTTACAATTGCATGCTCTATCTGAATCATGAAAGAAAAAATGTGGGGTTAGTATCCCTTTAAGTCAGCATAATTTTCAGACTTCTCATCACATCTCTGCGTTTCAGCTAAATCAGCCTTTTTCAAGTTGTCTTAATTATTTGTTCATGCCTTTTTATACCGGATTTCATATTTAGAGTCTTAAAGGGATATCTTGCTAAGTCTTGCAGTTCATACATTTTAGTTTAATAAAATCATATATAATAGAAGCAAAGAAAAAAAATATAAAAAAATGGTAGCAAATAAAAAGAAAAGAATGTTTGACAATGTTTACAAATATATATACTTTAACAGCAAAATGTAAATGCAAAAATTGCTAGTGTATCGTCTGCTTGCAAAGATTCACACATTTTCTAAAATATATACGCTCACGAAACGCGTAAGGCACGTGACACACGTTCGTGATGTCACTTCCGGATATCCGATCACACTACTCCACTTGCTGGACGCTACTCGCTAGCGGTTCCATTTACTAACAGCTCCATACTGTTACTGGCACACCACTTTATCACTCTCCAAAGTTAGTGGTTTATATATTTAACTATTCTATTACCTAGACCTATTAATATTTTAATATATTATATATTATAATATATATATTATATATTATTGTTATTATTAGGACCATTGTTATAGCTTTTTTTGATACACCGCTCAACACTAAACAAATTATATTAGCCTATTTCTGCATATACCCACCACGTATAATACCAATCACTTCATATTAATCTGTGATTCATATTAATCAGTGACTTATAATTACACCAACCATTGATTCTCACGATATTCACTATACCACTTGTTTTATAGTTGATACCTCTATTTAGATTAGTTAACCCATTTTTAACCAGATACTTTTTAAAGGGACAGAACCAATTTGACCTATTTGATCTATGTGTTTTTATTTTGACCAATTTTTTATATATAGTTATTAAATTCATATTTCTCTCCTAATTTTACTACACTCAGTTTTATCAATTTAAATTATAATAAATATTTTACATATCTTTAATTAGGAATTATAAATTATTACATCCATTCTTTTCGCTTTTAAAGCCTATTATAATAAAAAAATTTTTTTAACTACACCACATACCAGCTCATAATAAATTGGAGTACCTCTTCACACTTCCTTCCGTCCAATCATACGGATTGGAACCAGGGGGGATCCTACAACTCCTGTACAGTCTCCATTCAGACTGTTTGGTAATTTTATTCCAGTTAAAAAGAAACATACCGGGACATAATCAACTAAAGAGTTCCACGACGCTGATCACCGAACCCTGTGATCTTACAGGAGAGCTATTTAAGTGCATCATCTAGTTCTGTTAAAGACATGGTTTTACTCATTTGAGATATATGTATCTTTTTGTATTCTCAATCTACACATTCACATGAGGAACCTCTCTTGTAAGCGCTGTTAGAAATTCCTCTTCTACAAACACATCTATTACTTCTCACTTAGGAGGAAGTGGGAAACCACTAACAGCAGCACTCATCAGATCCACTCATAGTGCTCCAGCCTCAGAACCACCCTCCCTATTCAGGCGCAACTACCTAAAAACAAACCCAATATATATATATATATATATATATATATATATATATATATATATATATATATATATTAGATCTGGATAAATTATATAATAATAATTTAACCCCTTAATGACAACTGACGTACCAGGTACGTCCTGCAAAAACTAGCAGTTAGTGACAATGGACGTACCTGGTACGTCAGTTGTTTAAGAGAGTGCTGGAAGCGATCGCAATCGCTTCCAGCAGCTCTCAGGGTATTGCAGTGATGCCTCGATATGGAGGCATCCTGCAATACCTTTTAACAAGCCTCCGATGCAGAGAGAGCCACTCTATGGCCCTCTCTGCACCGGTAACAATGGTGCTGTGTTCCGGGGGGAGTGTAGCAAGGAGGCGGCAGCGTGCGCGCGCGCGTGTGCACGTGGGGGCGCGCGCGCATATTAGCCACTGACACCAATGGAAAAAATTAAAAAGTTCTAAAAAATTTTTTAAAAACATTAAAAAAAAAAAAAATATATATATATATAAGGATCTGGGGGGGGGGTTGGGGGTATTGAGGGGGGGGCTGCTACACTACAGAAAAGTTTATAAATACTGTTTTTGGGGGCAAATTGGGTACTGGCAGACAGCTGCCAGTACCCAAGATGGCGGCAATTAAGTAGCAGGGAGGGTTATAGAGCTGTTTGGTGGGGGATCAGGGAGGTTGGCGGCTAAGGCAGGGCTCCATTACAGCTGAATACATTTTTTTTAAAAATAAAATAAAAAAAACTCCTTTTATTTAGTACTGGCAGACTTTCTGCCAGTACTTAAGATGGCGGGGACAATTGTGGGGTGGGGGAGGGAATAGAGCTGTTTGGGAGGGATCAGGGGGTGGGATGTGTCAGGTGGGAGGCTGATCTCTACACTAAAGCTAAAATTAACCCTGCCAGCGCCCTACAAGCTACCTAATTAACTCCTTCACTGCTGGGCATAATTCGCGTGTTGTGCGCAGCAGCATTTAGCGGCCTTCTAATTAACAAAAAGCAACGCCAAAGCCATATATGTCTGCTATTTCTGAACAAAGGGGATCCCAGAGAAGCTTTTACAACCATTTGTGCCATAATTGCACAAACTGTTTGTAAATAATTTCAGTGAGAAACCTACAATTGTGAAAAATTTAAAGTTTTTTTTTATTTGCTCTCATTTGGCGGTGAAATGGTGGCATGAAATATACCAAAATTGGCCTAGATCAATACTTGGAGTTGTCTACTACACTAAACTAAAGCTAAAATTAACCCTACAAGCTCCCTACATGCTCCCTAATTAACCCCTTCACTGCTGGGCATAAAACACGTGTGGTGCGCAGCGGCATTTAGCAGCCTTCTAATTACCAAAAAGCAACCCCAAAGCCATCTAAGTCTTCTATTTCTGAACAAAGGCGATCCCAGAGAAGCATTTACAACCATTTGTGCCATAATTGCAGAAGCTGTTTGTAAATAATTTCAGTGGGAAACCTAAAGTTTGTGACAAAATGTGTGAAAAAGTGAACATTTTTTTTTAATTTGATCGCATTTGGCGGTGAAACGGTGGCATGAAATATACCAAAATGGGCCTAGATCAATACTTTGGGATGTCTTCTAAAAAAAATATATACATGTCAAGGGATATTCAGGTATTCCTGACAGATATCAGGGTTCCAATGTAACTAGCGCTAATTTTGAAAAAAAAAGTGGTTTAGAAATAGCAAAGTGCTACTTGTATTTATGGCCCTATAACTTACAAAAAAGCAAAGATCATGTAAACATTGGGTATTTCTAAACTCAGGACAAAATTTAGAAACTATTTAGCATGGGTGTTTTTTAGTGGTTGTAGATGTGTAACAGATTTTGGGGGTCAAAGTTAGAAAAAGTGTGTTTTTTTTTCCATTTTTTCCTCATATTTTATAAAAACTTTTATAGTAAATTATAAGATATAATGAAAATAATGGTATATTTAGAAAGTCCATTTAATGGATTTAATGGCGAGAAAAACGGTATATAATATGTGTGGGTACAGTAAATGAGTAAGAGGAAAATTACAGCTGAACACAAACACCACAGAAATGTAAAAATAGCCATTGTCATTAAGGGTAAGAAAATTGAAAAATGTTCCGGTCATTAAGGGGTTAAACAAATTTCATCTTTAAAATCTAAATTGATACATGTTATCTGGGATTTTATTATACATACAATATAAAAAGTGCAATAGATCAAGATTTTAAATGCATGGTCTATATAGTATTCAACTTAAACCTATCTATCTGCAATATAGAAATCATTTACAGCAGAAATACTAATACTAGTGTTATGTGAAAAAATATATATAATAATATTACTAAACATAAATATAACTTCTAATACATGAGTAGCTATTCATAAATATAACAATCTAATTAATTTTAATTTTAAAACCCTTGAACCCCAACGTCTAAATGTAGATTTAGACCTGAATGCCATACTATAAACTACCATCATTTCCCCACTCTAAATTTTGTCACCACTTTAGATCACTACACACTATCCAACACAACATAGGGTGGATTATAAATCTTTCTACACAAAAGATGTTCTTATATTTGTTAATAAATACTATTAAATTCTAGTCAAAGTAGTGACTAATATTTGTCACGTATTAGGGTTATTAAGGCTTAGTATTAATGCTTAGTTTAACTATCGCCTAATATTTACCATTTATATTAAGATACATTATGTTGATCATTACACATTTTTCACAATTTTTTAAAACTATCATCTAATAGCACACATTAGATCATTATTTCCATCTAATAAGAGGAGAGTCCACGGCTTCATTCATTACTTGTGGGAAATACAGAACATGGCCACCAGGAGGAGGCAAAAACACCCCAGCCAAAGGCTTAAATACCTCCCACATTCTCCTCATCCCCCAGTTATTCTTTGCCTTTCGTCACAAGAGGTTGGCAGAGATGAGTCAGAAGATATCAGAGTAGTCTCTTATTAAGGGTAGTACTCTTCGAGATGGGACTGGAGTTTTAAGTAGTTCTGTCAACCTCTCAGTGAGAGCATGGATGAATGTTAGAGTCCGGAGATGCAGGGACCATCCCAACTCATATTAACAGCTCCTTAAGCAATCAACATTGATGAGTTTTGCTGCCTGCTTTCTTCATTCAAGTCCATGTCAGGAGCGATGCTACACACGGTCAAACTTGAAAGGCCGTGTTCCTGTTCCACGGTGTTGATTTTGGTAAGATTGCTTCATTTTTTATATATATGTAATGATAACGCAAGAAGACAAGGTCACAGTGTGGCTCCTTTTATCTGTATAGAATCAAGGTTTAATATCTCCAGAAGGTGATTATTGAACAGGGGGGGATGTATACATGATTGCTTTGTGTGTTGCTGCGACATGTGTGAGATGTGGCTCAGGCAATGTGGAACAGTCAGGCTTTTCCTTCCTTGCAAATATGAAAAAAACAGAAAAAGGCGCTCCAATGGTGCAGAAGATCACAATTGTTGGAAATTGTATCAATACATCACTCTACAGAATAATACTCACAAAAGCGGCGCACTATGTGGCAGTGCAAGTCAGGCAGGCTGGATAGATCAGAGCCCACCAGCTGGCTCACTCCAGATCGTGGATAATAGCAATGGTTGCTGAAAAATAAAATGCAAGGAGGGAGGGGGAGGAAAGAGTGCTATAAGCACTTTGAAACGTGTTGCAGATTATATTTTAAGTTTTTAACATATATTTTTTTTCAATAAATAGTCCTCTATGCATAGAGGTTATTTTGGTTTTATCTAAAACTGTGAGTGTTTTTTTACTTATGTTAACTGTGGATCTGTTTGCCTGAGTGAGCTTGCTGGTGGGCTCATATTAACCCAGCTTGTTTGACTTGCAATGCAATAAAGTGCGCCACTTTTGTAAGTATATTCTTTGGAGGGTCTTTGGGATTTTTCTCTATTTTGTAGTGATTTCATGCACTATTGGAGCACCCTTCCCCCTCCCTCCTTGCATTTTATTTTGCAGCAACCATTGGTATATCCACAATCTGAAGTGAGCCAGCTGGTGGACTCTGATCTATCCAGCCTGCCTGACTTGCGCTGCAACACAGTGTGCCGCTTTTGTGAGTATCATTCTGTAGAGTGATGTATTGATACAATTTCCAATAATTGTTGTGATTTTCTGCACCATTGAAGCACATTTTTCTGTTTTTTCATGTTTGCAGTTTCTCCACTTTGTTTCAAGAAGAGCTGATCCTGGTGTATCTCTCCTTAACCATCGACGGAAGCCTCTAGAGGGCGCCTTTGTCCTGAAGGACCATTTGATTGACTTTATTTGGTGATTTTCCTTCCTTGGATTACTGTGCAGCCTGTTTAGTTGGTGCGCTTTTTCTTGGCTGCAGGGGGCGGGCTTGCACGGCACTCCATGTGACTGGGTGTGGCTTCTTCCTTTCCTGACTGTCGGTTGCAAGGGACAAAAGTAAGTTTCTCTGTGGGCCTGGTCATAGGAGGTGGTGAGTGCCCCGGACATTTAAAGTATATAAGGTGCCATTTAATTCTTGTTAAAGTCGATATTAAAGGTGCAAGCTATAGAGGACTCTGATATGTTAGAGGGTACTTTCTCTTACCAAAATCTATTTCCTGTGTTTATTATGAGGAGGCTTCGGTATACCCGCCTGCTCAACTATGTTGCTCATGCCTTGATAAAATAGTGTTATCTAAAAGAAATACGATGTTTAGTACCACTGAGCCGTCTACCTGAGAGCTCTCCGTCACGCAAGGTGTGTTCCCTACATTCATCTCTGATTACACATGCATCTCCCCAGTGCACTTCTAATCCTCCTGCGGGAGGGTCCTTGTTGCCACCTGATTATGCTGAGCAGTTGCATACGGCGGTGTCTGCGGTCTTTAGTGCTTTACCTCGCAGGTTAAGCGCAAGCGAAAGGTTTAACATTGCTATCCTTCCCAGGGGTTCTCTACTCCGTTGGATGTATCCGAGACTAGATCATCCGCTGATGCAAAGGATTCCAATACTTCGGAGGACTCTCTCTCTGGGTCGGAATCTGCAGCCTCTAAACCTCCGGCTGTGGAGGAACCAGACTTTAGGTTTAGGATGGAGAACTTATGATTTTTATTAAAAGAGGTGTTGGCTACTCTAGAGTTTCCGGAACCGAAGTTACTGGAGGAACCTTCTATTTCAAAGCTCGACAGGGTAGTGTCCCAGACTTTCCCGGTCCCTGAAAAGATGGCAAATATTATTAAGAATTAATGGGAGAGACTTGGATCATCTTTTTCCCCTTCTTCTTCGTTAAAAAATTGTTCCCGTTCCAGACTCTCAGCTAGAATTGTGGGGATCTGTCCCTAAGGTAGACAGAGCTATCTCAACGCTTGCTAAGTGCACCATTATCCCGCTTGGGGATAGTTTGTCGTTTAAGGAACCTATGGATAGGAAATTAGAGACCCTGTTAAGAAAGATGTTTCAACACACGGGGTTCGTTTTTCAACATGCGGTCGCTGCGATGGTGGGTGCCGCTACCTATTGGTGTGACTCTCTGTCATAAATGGTTGAGGTGGAGACTCCCCTCGGAGATCTCAAAAAGAATTAGGACCCTGAGGGTTGCTAATTCGTATATTTGTGATGCTAATATGCAGACTATTCTCTTGAATGCCAAGACATCAGGCTCTTCTGTTCTGGCCTGGAGGGCCCTGTAGTTATAGTCGTGGTCTGCCGACATGACGTCCAAATCTAGATTGCTTTCTCTTCCGTTTAAGGGAAACTTTCTTTTTGTGCCAGGCCTGGACTCTATCATATCCACGGTTACAGAGCAAGGGTGCCTTTCTACCGCAGGATAAAAAAATAAACCTAAGGGTCCTAATTTTCGTCCCTTTCGTTCATACAAGTCCCAACGTCGGCATCCTGCCGCAAAACCAGAGCAGTCCAATGGATCTTGGAAGCCTGCTCAGTCCTGGAATAAATCCATGCAGAGCAAGAAGCCTGCCGAGACAAAATCGTCATGAAGGGGCGGCCCCCGATCCGTCTCTGGATCTAGTAGAGGGCAGACTATCTCTTTTCGCGGAGGCTTGGATAAAAGACGTACAGGATCCTTGGGTTCTGGAAGTTGTTGCCAAGGGTTACAGGATAGGCTTCAAAACTCATCCTCCCACGGGCAGATTCCTCTTGTCAAATCTGTCTTCAAAACCAGAGAAACGTGTGTGAGGGATCTCTCCTCTCTAGGAGAAATTATACCAGTACCTCTAGCAGAAAGGGGTCTAGGGTATTATTCAAACCTGTTCATGGTACCAAAGAAGGAGGGCACATTTCGTCCGATTCTGGATCTAAAGTGCTTAAACAAGTTTCTGTCGGTTCCATCATTCAAAATGGAGACGATAAGTTCTATACTGCCCCTAGTTCAACAGGGTCAGTTTACGACTGCGATAGACTTGAAGGATGCTTACCTTCATGTGCCAATACACAAGGATCACTTCAGGTTCTTAAGGTTCGCATTTCTGGATCAGCACTTCCAGTATGTAGATCTTCCCTTCGGGCTGGCTACTGTACCAAGAGTCTTCACAAAGGTTCTGGGAGCCCTTCTTGCGGTGGCGAGATCGAGAGGGATAGCAGCAGCTCCTCATCTTAACGACATCCTGGTTCAGGCTCCGTCCTACCAGGTGGCAGAGGCCCTTCTCCTTCTTCTGCAATCTCATGGTTGGAAGATAAACTCAGGAAGAGTTCTCTGGTTCCCTATTAGACCAGAGATGTTGCAAGATTGTATCCAGCTGTCTTGCCCGTCAATCCTCCTCAAGGCCATCAGTGGCCCGGTGCATGGAGGTGGTTGGGCTTATGGTATCCACTATAGATGTCATTCCATTCGCCAGATTCCATCTGAAGCCTCTTCAGCTATGCATGCTGAGGCAGTGGAACAGCGATCATTCGGACCTATCCCAACTGATCTTTCTGGACAACGGATCGAGGGAATCTCTCGCTTGGTGGCTCCGTCCCGATCAGCTGTCCCAGGGGACATCCTTCCTCAGACCATCTTGGGAGATTGTGACTACGAACACGAGTCTCTCAGGTTGAGGAGCAGTTTGGGGTGCCAGGAAGGCACAGGGCAGGTGTAATAGGAAGGAGTCTCTTCTCCCGATCAACATCCTGGAACTTTGGGTGATCTTCAATGCTCTGGGGGGGCTAGGTCTCGCTTGGGTCATCCAAGTTCATCAGATTCCAGTCGGAGAACATTACCTCGGTGGCTTACATCAACCATAAGGGGGGAACGAGAAGCTCCCTAGCCATGAGGGAAGTTTCTCGGATTCTGGAGTGGGCGGAGGCCCACGACTGCTCGCTATCAGCGATCCACATCCCGGGT
Source organism: Bombina bombina (assembly GCF_027579735.1). Classification (NCBI taxonomy): domain Eukaryota; kingdom Metazoa; phylum Chordata; class Amphibia; order Anura; family Bombinatoridae; genus Bombina; species Bombina bombina. The sequence goes on from NC_069503.1 coordinate 1,004,708,018, forward strand.
GTGGACAACTGGGAAGCAGATTTTCTCAGCAGACAGTCGTTTCATCCGGGGGAATGATCTCTTCACCCTGAAGTGTTTGCGGAGATTTGCAACAGTTGGGGGGCTCCGGAGATAGATCTCATGGCGTCCAGACTCAACTTCAAGCTACCCAGATACGGGTCGCGGTCCGGGGATCCCCAGGCACAACTAATAGATGCCTTAGCAGTGCTGTGGGGATTCAACCTAGTTTACATTTCCACCATTACCACCTAGTGTAGTTGCACACATCAAACAGGAGCATGCGTCAGCTATTCTAATTGCTCCATCATGGCCACGGAGGACATGGTTTGCGGATCTAGTGGGGATGTCATTCTCCCCTCCACGGAGGTTGTCCTGTCGCAGGGATCTGCTGGTACAGGGTCCCTTTGTGCATTAGAATCTAGATTCTCTGGGGCTGACTGCGTGGAGATTGAACACTTACGCTTAGCCAGAAGAGGATTTTCTGAGAGGGTGATAGATACTCTAATTCAAGCAAGAAAGCCAGTCACTCGTCACATCTATCATACGGTGTGGAGGACCTACCTACTCTGGTGTGAATCTCGGGGATATTCCTGGTATAAGGTCAGGGTATCCAGAATTCTTTCCTTCCTCCAGGATGGTTTGGAGAAGGAACTTGCCGCCAGTTCCTTAAGGGGACAGATTTTAGCGCTATCTGTTTTGTTACACAAGAAGCTCGCTGAGCTCTTTTGTTCAGGCTCTTTCCAGGATCAGGCCTGTGTTTAGATATTCTGCTCCTCCTTGGAGTTTAAATCTGGTTCTGAAGGTTTTGCAGTGGGCTTCATTCGAGCCTATGCATTCTCTTGACATTAAGACTGTGTCTTGGAAGGTTCTTTTTCTACCGGCTATTGCTTCGGCACGCAGGGTGTTTGAATTAGCGGCTTTGCAATGTGAACCTCCTTACATGGTTTTCCATACAGATATGGCCGTCATTCGCACTGCACTGGGTTTTCTCTCTCTGGTGGTGTCTGATTGCAACATTAAGCAGGAAATTGTGGTTCCTTCCTTGTGTCCTAATCCTTCTTCTTCGAAGGAACGGTTACTTCACAACTTGAATTTGGTTCGAGCCTTGAAATTCTATCTTCAGACTACAAAGGATTTGAGACAAACGTCAGCTTTGTTTGTTGTCTATTCAGGGAAGCGCAAGGGGCAGGAGGCTTCTTCTTCTTCTCTGTCCTTTTGGCTGCGGAGCATGATTTGTTTGGCCTATGAGAAAGCGGGACTTAAACCTCCTCAGAGGATTACGGCTCACTCAACTAGAGCTGTGGATTCTTCTTGGGCCTTTAAGAATGAGGCCTCTATGGAGCCCAACAGAGAACTGGGCGGGAGCCGTGGACTCTCCTCATAACGATGGAAATTATCAGGTAAGCATTATTTATGTTTTCCATCTAATACGAGGAGAGTCCACGGCTCCCGCCCAGTTCTCCGTTGGGCGGACCTAAATTTCTTTTGTTTTTCCTTCTGGCACCATTTATACCCTGATATTTCTCCTACTGTTCCTTGTTCCCTAGGCAGAATGACTGGGGGATGAGGGGAGGGGGAGAGGTATTTAAGCCTTTGGCTGGGGTGTCTTTGCCTCCTCCTGGTGGCCAGGTTCTGTATTTCCCACAAGTAATGAATGAAGCCGTGGACTCTCCTCGTAACGATGGAAATTAAGTTATCAGGTAAGCATAATTTATGTTATTTATGAATAGTTACTCATGTATTAGTTATATTTATGTTTAGTAATATTATTATATATATTTTTCACATAGCACTATATCACAGATAAGATGTATGAATTTAGATTTTATAGATGAAATTTGGTTAAATTATTATTGTTATAATTTATCTGGATCTAATGTGTATCTTTCAAGATATACTTTGCTACAAAAAATAAAGGGAACACTAAAATAACACATCCTAGATCTGAATGAATTAAATATTCTAATGAAATACTTTGTTCTTTACATAGTTGAATGTGCTGACAACAAAAATGGAAATCAAATGTTTCAACCCATAGAGTTCTGGATTTGGAGTCACACTCAAAATTAAAGTGGAAAAACACACTACAGTCCGATCCAACTTTGATGTAATGTCCTTAAAACAAGTCAAAATGAGGCTCAGTAGTGTGTGTGGCCTCCACGTGCCTGTATGACTTCCCTACAACGCCTGTGCATGCTCCTGATCAGGTGGCGGATGGTCTCCTTAGGGATCCTATTCCACGACCTGGACTAAAGTATCTGCCAACTCCTGGACAGTCTGTGGTGCAACGTGACGTTGGTGGATGGAGCGAGACATGATGTCCCAGATGTGCTCATTTGGATTCAGGTCTGGGAAACGAGCGGGCCAGTCTATAGCATCAATGCCTTCGTCTTGCAGAAACTGTTGACACACTCCAGCCACATGAGGTCTAGCATTGTCTTGCATTAGGAGGAACCCAGGGCCAACCGCACCAGCATATGGTCTCACAAGGGATCTGAGGATCTCATCTTGGTACCTAATGGCAGTCAGGCTACCTCTGGCGAGCACATGGAGGGCTTTGCGGCCCCCCAAAGAAATGCCACCCCACACCATTACTGACCCACTGCCAAACCGGTCATGCTGGTGGATATTGCAGGCAGCAGAACGTTCTGCATGGCGTCTCCAGACTCTGTCACATGTGCTCAGTGAACCTGCTTTCATCTGTGAAGAGCACAGGGCGCCAGTGGCGAATTTGCCAATCTTGGTGTTCTCTGGCAAATGCCAAAAGTCCTGCACGGTGTTGGGCTGTAAGCACAACCCCCACCTGTGGACGTCGGGCCCTCATACCACCCTCATGGAGTCTGTTTCTGACCGTTTGAGCAGACACATGCACATTTGTGGCCTGCTGGAGGTCATTTTGCAGGGCTCTGGCAGTGCTCCTACTGTTCCTCCTTGCACAAAGGCAGAGGTAGCGGTCCTGCTACTGGGTTATTGCCCTCCTACGGCCTCCTCCACGTCTCCTGATGTACTAGCCTGTCTCCTGGTAGCGCCTCCATGCTCTGGACACTACGCTGACAGACATAGCAATCCTTCTTGCCACAGCTCGCATTGTTGTGCCATCCTGGATAAGCTGCACTACCTGAGCCATTTATGTGGGTTGCAGACTCCGTCTCATGCTACCACTAGAGTGAAAGCACCCCCAGCATTCAAAAGTGACCAAAACAGCCAGAAATCATAGGAACTGAGAAGTGGTCTGTGGTCACCACCTGCAGAACCACTCCTTTATTGGGGGTGTCTTGCTAATTGCCTATAATTTCCACCTGTTGTCTATCCCATTTGCACAACAGCATGGGAAATTGATTGTCCCTCAGTGTTGCTTCCTAAATGGACAGTTTGATTTTTGCTGTTAATGTATATATATTTTTAATCATTGTCAAACATTATTTTCTTTATATTTGCTGCTATTTGTATATATATATTTTTGTTTGCTACTATTATATATGATTTTATTGAAGTAAAATGTATGAACTGCAAGACTTAGCAAGATATCCCTTTAAGACTTTAAATATGAAATCCAGTATGACAAGGCATAAACAGACAATTAATACTCATCTTGATAAAGGCTGATTTAGCTGAAATGCATAGATGTGATGAGAAGTCTGAAAATGATACTGACTTAAGTAATAGGAAATCAGAGTGCTCTGAATACCAATAGCGACGACTGTGTGGATTGAAAGACTAGAAGTTTGAAAGCAATACACCGGCCATCCGCTAATCTCATTGGCCACCAGCTAACCACGTGACCAGAGCTCACAAGAACTGCTTCTGACCTGTATAGGAAAATGCAGAAGGTTTGGTGTGAGTAACGGCTAGAGTTTAAACCGGAGAACAAGATTTTCGTATTCCAGTGAGTCCTTGCTCTTAACTTGAGAACTTTATCCATACATGCAATTTTGCCTAAAAATAGAAGGTTATTATTGCCTAAATTAATCTGATATTCAGGAAACTTGGCAGCTTTATTGATTAAAGATTCTAATTTTTATTAACACATCCCAACTACCTACAAGTATTTAAGGGGACCTCTACAAAAGGAACATTAAACAGTCTGAATGTGATGTATAGGAGGGAAAACTTTTGCCAAACAAGCGGGATACAATCTTTTATATTTTTATACATCTTGCTACAATATTTTTATGTTTCCAGCTACCTGTGATTAAATCTATTTCTCCTCCTTGGAACTTTAATTTAATTCTAAGGGTTTTGTAATTTTCTCTTTTTGAGCCTATGCACAGTTTAAATATTCAGCTTTTGTCAGGAAGGTATTGTTTCTTTTAGAAATATCTTCTGCCAGAAAAGTTTCTGAATTGTCTGCTCTTTCTTGCAAGCCTTCTTATCTAGATTTTCACTAGGAAAAGGCGGTTTTGAGGACTAAATTTGACTTTTTTTTCAAAAGGGGGTTTCTTTTGATAAAATGGATCGGCAAAGACTCCCCCAAAACGCGTTACAGGCTGTTCGACTTTATCAATTTCCAGTTCCTGGGCTTCCAAAAAGAGGCTTCTGTTTAACAAATTTTGCAGGGCAGCAACATGATCATCCTTACATATATTTACTAAATTCTACAACTTTGATGCTTTTGCTTCTTCTGAAGTGGCTTTTGTTAGGAAAGTTCCAGAGGCAGCAGTGTCTGGAAATTAGGTGCCTGCCTTTTTCAAAAAATGTCCTGCCCAAAATTACTCATGGTCTCCACAACTTGGGTATTTGTCCCCAGAGGTAATGGCTCACAGTCTCTGATAAATTAATATCTTTCATAGTGGTGAGTGTCCACAATATCCGCACATTTTCTATTTTTATTTAATTAAAAAAAAAAATCTGGCTGTAATTCTAGTTTGCACTTCAATCTGCTATTTCTTTTCCTATTTTTCCTTACTTGGCTATACTGCAGACTGGCATACCAGATAGGTGAGAGGGATTAAGTGCTCTTAGAGGTTTTTAAATATTTGCCGCCTCCTAGTGGCCAAGAGTTGAATCCAGGAGTAATGGCTTATAGACTCTCACCACCATAAAATAAATTAATTTATCAGGTGATCATACATTTTGGGGTGTTTTTTTTTTTTGCTACCATGATACCTGCAATTGTCTTTATAAATCTGTTTGAAATATCATTTAATACAATATAATTTCTAAACAATGTGGAAAATCAGTGAGTATTATTCTTTTTCCAGTTCTAATTCTAATAATATATATCCAGCTGCTATGTTAAAATGTTAGATTTATTTGTTTTAAATAGGTTTTAAACAAAACAGTAAAGGCAACACTTAAAGGGACAGTAAAGTAAAAAAAAATCTTTCATGATTTAAATAGGGCATGTAATTTTAAACAACTTTCCAATTTACTTTTTATTACCAATTTTGCGTTGTTCTCTGGGTATTCTTAGTTGAAAGCTAAATCTAGGAGGTTCATGTGCTAATTTCTTAGACCTTGAAAACTGCCTCTAAACTGAAAGCATTTTGACAGTTTTTCACCACTAGAGGGTGTTAGTTCATGTGTTTCATATAGATAACATTGTGCTCAGGCACGTGAAGCTCCTAGGAGTCAGCACTGATTGGCTAAAAATGCAAGTTTGTCAGAAGAACTGAAATAAGAGGACAGTTTGCAGAGGCATAGATACAAGTTAACCACAGAGGTAAAAAGTGTATTATTATAACTGTGTTAGTTGTGCAAAACTGGGAAATGGGTAATAAATTATCTACCTTTTTAAACAACAAAAATTCTGGTGTTTACTGTCCCTTTAAGGCCTTTACTAGGATCTTAGTTATGTCAGACAAGGCTGAAGCCTAAAAAAGTTTCCACAAACCTAATGGTTTAAAAAGTTCCACTATAATAGATTGCAACTGGAACCTAGTGTTATTAACTTTAATGGCTTACCTGCCCTCACCCACATGACCCCTATCTTAAAACCTCTTATCACTTAAATCAGTGTTTCTCAACCGCGGTCCACAAGTACCCCTAACAGTCCAGGTTTTCATTATAGCAGAACTAGAGGACAGGTGGAAAAATCAGCTGATCAGTAACCATCCTGCTCTCACCCATCAGCTGAGCTGTTTAATTCACCTGTGCTCTAGTTCAGCTATAATGAGAACCTTGCCAGTGTGTTTAAAGACTTGAAAACATGTTTGAACTAACATATATTAGGGGTGCAATAGTGCTACATTTAGTTTAACACTAGCACAGCAAGTATTCAATTAGTATTCAATAAATACTGTACCTGTAAAATAGTGACAATTATTGTAGTAAAATTTGCCAGACTATAACACTGAGACACAGATTGCACTGTAATGATGTAAACAGAATGAACTAAGCATAATAAAATGGTACCAGTTACTTTTCTTGCAATCTCACGATGATTACAGCACTGTTTCAAAATCCTTGAAGGCTGAACTTCAGCTCCACAAAGTGCTGTATTAGCGAAGCGCTGTAAAGTGAAGCGCTGTAAAGTGAGGTATACCTGTATCTAGATATCTATTTAACGGAGAATAACACGAGAACAAAGCAAATTTGATAATAGAAGTAAATTGGAAACTTTTTTTAAAATTGTATTCTCTATCTGAATCATGAAAAAAAAATTTGGGTTTCATGTCCATTTAAAATGAAGTTTTTCAGTAAACAGATGGGGACTTTTGTAGTGTGTTTTGATGTGAATCATCCCGGGCATTACAAATCTGCTTGTTTTTGCAGTTTTATACGCTATGCTTACAAAATGTTTGATGAAGGTGTGAAAAATGCAAGTATATATTTTAAGAATGTATGCACCTGACAAAAAGTGGTGTGTGAGGAAATACGCCCATTCTGTAAAATGTGCTCGGTTTGCATAGAGTTGTGGATAGTAGAACCGTATAAATATATATAACTGCCTGTGATTCTGGTGACAGCACAGCTTCTTGTGAGTGCCACTGAGCACCCAGGGCTGAGCATGTTGCAGGGTCATGGGATGTGTACCCGGTCCAGTCTAGGAGTGTAGTCCCCTTCCGTATTTTGTATATTACTGGGGTGTTTGCTTTTCCTACTCTAGATCTCTAGATCAGTGGTTCTCAACCTAAGTGACCACAAGGCCCAGTAAATTTTAGCCGGACCTGTCCAGGGCCCGGTAAGCATCGGGGGTGGGTTGGAGTAGGTTTGGAAGAAATTATATATACATATATATATATATATATATATATATTTACACACACATATATATATATATATATGTGTGTGACAGGGGGTTAATTATAACATACAAAATGTATAGATATATAAATTGGTGTACAGTGGGATAATTAATTGGTGTCAGTGGGATGGATATATATATATATATATATATATATATATATATACATATATATATATATATATATATATATATATACATACACATATATATATATATATATATATATATATATACATATATATACACACATTTTATATATATATATATATATATATATATATATATATATATATATATATATGTGTGACAGGGGGTTAATTATAACAAACAAAATGCATTGGTGTCGGTGGGTTCATAATAATAAAATATAGTCATTGGTGTCAGTGGCCTCCCTATTTGCCTCCCTATTAATCTAATTATGCATTGGTGTCAGTGGCCTCCCTAACTATGGAATTATGCATTGGTGTCAGTGGGTTACTAACCTGTCAGCTGCCCGTCGCTGAATGCCCGTCCTTCACGCACGCTCCTTCACGCACTCTCCCCGCCGGCCGCCGCTACACAGCGGAACAGCGCACAAGCGGACATGCGCAGTGGTGCCGCAGTGGGCCTGTCAGAGTTAGAGTGAGTGGCGGTCGGGTCGCGGCCCACCAGCAGGGCCGTCGCGGCCCGGCTGTTGAGAATCACGGCTCTAGATGATGTCACACATAATCTAATGCACTAATTTAACGACACCCTCAGCCAGGTGTCCTAACACCCTTTTTGAACTACACACATGTTTTATACACAAGAAAACTTGCTTTCATATGTCAGATTTTAAGTTTAAACTTTTAACCATTGTTATTATACTCTTTTTTTTTTTGGTAAAACAAATCTTAGGAGGAATCCATTAATCCATTGAGTGAAACAAAGACTAAAGTTATTCCTTTGTTTGTACTTTAGTTACTCTTGACAATTTCATAATTTAATATTGCACCCCTCCCCCCCTTTTTTTGAATGTGAACTGTAGCTGAGGTATTATGATGTATTTTTAATAGTGGCTTAATGCTAACACAAATAGAAGTGTATAATGAACGGATCTGTAATGAATATGCACCCTTGATATCTGGGAAATTTTACAGTGTTTTTCCTGCAGTGCACGGTTCATTCATTGTTAGCATCACAGAGAAAATCATCTACACCCTACCACCTGTAATAAGGCTGTAAATTCCAGTGGGGGGCTCTGGTGATATCATAAAGCACAGCAGCAAAATGTGAGCCGTTTAATGATGTCAGCGGAACTCTTAGATAAAATTACAGTGTTCTTTTTATGAAGCATTTGGGTGTATTTTATTTACTGCAATACATGGTAACCAAAAATAACACACACCAATTGTTGCATCTTGGGATCTATTTACATGCTGTACGTATGATTATTTCTCCAACATAGGTGTGTCCGGTCCACGGCGTCATCCTTACTTGTGGGATATTCTCTTCCCCAACAGGAAATGGCAAAGAGCCCAGCAAAGCTGGTCACATGATCCCTCCTAGACTCCGCCTTCCCCAGTCATTCTCTTTGCCGTTGTACAGGCAACATCTCCACGGAGATGGCTTAGAGTTTTTTAGTGTTTAACTGTAGTTTTTATTATTCAATCAAGAGTTTGTTATTTTAAAATAGTGCTGGTATGTACTATTTACTCTGAAACAGAAAAGAGATGAAGATTTCTGTTTGTAAGAGGAAAATGATTTTAGCAACCGTTACTAAAATCGATGGCTGTTCCACACAGGACTGTTGAGAGGAATTAACTTCAGTTGGGGGAACAGTGAGCAGACTTTTGCTGCTTGAGGTATGACACATTCTAACAAGACGATGTAATGCTGGAAGCTGTCATTTTCCCTATGGGATCCGGTAAGCCATTTTTATTACAGAAAGAAAAAAAGGGCTTCACAAGGGCTTTCTAAGACTGTAGACATTTTCTGGGCTAAATCGATTTATATTTTATACTCCATAGCCTTGAGGAATTATTTTAATCTTGGGAATTATGTAAAATAACCGGCAGGCACTGTATTGGACACCTTATTCTCTAGGGGCTTTCCCTAATCATAGGCAGAGTCTCATTTTCGCGCCTGTATTGCGCACTTGTTTTTGAGAAGCATGACATGCAGATGCATGTGTGAGGAGCTCTGATACATAGAAAAGACTTTCTGAAGGCGTCATTTGGTATCGTATTCCCCTTTGGGCTTGGTTGGGTCTCAGCAAAGCAGATACCAGGGACTGTAAAGGGGTTAAATATAAAAACGGCTCCGGTTCCGTTATTTTAAGGGTTAAAGCTTCCAAATTTGGTGTGCAATACTTTTAAGGCTTTAAGACACTGTGGTGAAATTTTGGTGAATTTTGAACAATTCCTTCATACTTTTTCGCAATTGCAGTAATAAAGTGTGTTCAGTTTAAAATTTAAAGTGACAGTAACGGTTTATTTTAAAACGTTTTTTGTACTTTGTTATCAAGTTTATGCCTGTTTAACATGTCTGAACTGCCAGATAGACTGTGTTCTGAATGTGGGGAAGCCAAGGTTCCTTCTCATTTAAATAGATGTGATTTATGTGACACAAAATTTAGAGAAAATGATGCCCAAGATGATTCCTCAAGTGAGGGGAGTAAGCATGGTACTGCATCATCCCCTCCTTCGTCTACACCAGTCTTGCCCACACAGGAGGCCCCTAGTACATCTAGCGCGCCAATACTCCTTACTATGCAACAATTAACGGCTGTAATGGATAATTCTATCAAAAACATTTTAGCCAAAATGCCCACTTATCAGCGAAAGCGCGACTGCTCTGTTTTAGAAAATACTGAAGAGCATGAGGACGCTGATGATATTGGTTCTGAAGGGCCCCTACACCAGTCTGAGGGGGCCAGGGAGGTTTTGTCTGAGGGAGAAATTTCAGATTCAGGGAAAATTTCTCAACAAGCTGAACCTGATGTGATTACATTTAAATTTAAATTGGAACATCTCCGCGCTCTGCTTAAGGAGGTGTTATCCACTCTGGATGATTGTGAGAATTTGGTCATTCCAGAGAAACTATGTAAAATGGACAAGTTCCTAGAGGTCCCGGGGCCCCCCGAAGCTTTTCCTATACCCAAGCGGGTGGCGGACATTGTAAATAAAGAATGGGAAAGGCCCGGTATACCTTTCGTCCCTCCCCCCATATTTAAAAAATTGTTTCCTATGGTCGACCCCAGAAAGGACTTATGGCAGACAGTCCCCAAGGTCGAGGGGGCGGTTTCTACTCTAAACAAACGCACCACTATACCCATAGAAGATAGTTGTGCTTTCAAAGATCCTATGGATAAAAAATTAGAAGGTTTGCTTAAAAAGATGTTTGTTCAGCAAGGTTACCTTCTACAACCAATTTCATGCATTGTTCCTGTCACTACGGCCGCGTGTTTCTGGTTCGATGAGCTAGAAAAGGCGATCAATAATAATTCTTCTTCTTATGAGGAGATTATGGACAGAATTCGTGCTCTCAAATTGGCTAATTCTTTCACCCTAGACGCCACTTTGCAATTGGCTAGGTTAGCGGCGAAAAATTCTGGTTTTGCTATTGTGGCGCGCAGAGCGCTTTGGTTAAAATCTTGGTCAGCGGATGCGTCTTCCAAGAACAAATTGCTTAACATTCCTTTCAAGGGGAAAACGCTGTTTGGCCCTGACTTGAAAGAGATTATCTCTGATATCACTGGGGGCAAGGGCCACGCCCTTCCTCAGGATAGGTCTTTCAAGGCCAAAAATAAACCTAATTTTCGTCCCTTTCGCAGAAACGGACCAGCCCCAAGTGCTACGTCCTCTAAGCAAGAGGGTAATACTTCTCAAGCCAAGCCAGCCTGGAGACCAATGCAAGGCTGGAACAAAGGAAAGCAGGCCAAGAAACCTGCCACTGCTACCAAGACAGCATGAGATGTTGGCCCCCGATCCGGGTCCGGATCTGGTGGGGGGCAGACTCTCTCTCTTCGCTCAGGCTTGGGCAAGAGATGTTCTGGATCCTTGGGCGCTAGAAATAGTCTCCCAAGGTTATCTTCTGGAATTCAAGGGGCTTCCCCCAAGGGGGAGGTTCCACAGGTCTCAATTGTCTTCAGACCACATAAAAAAACAGGCATTCTTACATTGTGTAGAAGACCTGTTAAAAATGGGAGTGATTCATCCTGTTCCATTACGAGAACAAGGGATGGGGTTCTACTCCAATCTGTTCGTAGTTCCCAAAAAAGAGGGAACATACAGACCAATCTTAGATCTCAAGATCCTAAACAAGTTTCTCAAGGTTCCATCGTTCAAAATGGAAACCATTCAAACAATTCTTCCTTCCATCCAGGAAGGTCAATTCATGACCACGGTGGATTTAAAGGATGCGTATCTACATATTCCTATCCACAAGGAACATCATCGGTTCCTAAGGTTCGCATTCCTGGACAAGCATTACCAGTTTGTGGCACTTCCGTTCGGATTAGCCACTGCTCCAAGGATTTTCACAAAGGTACTAGGGTCCCTTCTAGCGGTGCTAAGACCAAGGGGCATTGCAGTAGTACCTTACTTGGACGACATTCTGATTCAAGCGTCGTCCCTTCCTCAAGCAAAGGCTCACACGGACATTGTCCTGGCCTTTCTCAGATCTCACGGGTGGAAAGTGAACGTAGAAAAGAGTTCTCTATCTCCGTCAACAAGGGTTCCCTTCTTGGGAACAATAATAGACTCCTTAGAAATGAGGATTTTTCTGACAGAGGCCAGAAAATCAAAACTTCTAAACTCTTGTCAAATACTTCATTCTGTTCCTCTTCCTTCCATAGCGCAGTGCATGGAAGTAATAGGTTTGATGGTAGCGGCAATGGACATAGTTCCTTTTGCGCGAATTCATCTAAGACCATTACAACTGTGCATGCTCAGTCAGTGGAATGGGGACTATACAGACTTGTCTCCGACGATACAAGTAGATCAGAGGACCAGAGATTCACTCCGTTGGTGGCTGTCCCTGGACAACCTGTCACAGGGGATGAGCTTCCGCAGACCAGAGTGGGTCATTGTCACGACCGACGCCAGTCTGGTGGGCTGGGGCGCGGTCTGGGGACCCCTGAAAGCTCAGGGTCTTTGGTTTCGGGAAGAATCTCTTCTCCCGATAAATATTCTGGAACTGAGAGCGATATTCAATGCTCTCAAGGCTTGGCCTCAGCTAGCAAAGGCCAAGTTCATACGGTTTCAATCAGACAACATGACGACTGTTGCGTACATCAACCATCAGGGGGGAACAAGGAGTTCCCTGGCGATGGAAGAAGTGACCAAAATCATTCAATGGGCGGAGACTCACTCCTGCCACTTGTCTGCAATCCACATCCCAGGAGTGGAAAATTGGGAAGCGGATTTTCTGAGTCGTCAGACATTTCATCCGGGGGAGTGGGAACTCCATCCGGAAATCTTTGCCCAAATTACTCAATTGTGGGGCATTCCAGACATGGATCTGATGGCCTCTCGTCAGAACTTCAAGGTTCCTTGCTACGGGTCCAGATCCAGGGATCCCAAGGCGACTCTAGTAGATGCACTAGTAGCACCTTGGACCTTCAAACTAGCTTATGTATTCCCGCCGTTTCCTCTCATCCCCAGGCTGGTAGCCAGGATCAATCAGGAGAGGGCATCGGTGATCTTGATAGCTCCTGCGTGGCCACGCAGGACTTGGTATGCAGACCTGGTGAATATGTCATCGGCTCCACCATGGAAGCTACCTTTGAGACGAGACCTTCTTGTTCAAGGTCCGTTCGAACATCCGAATCTGGTCTCACTCCAACTGACTGCTTGGAGATTGAACGCTTGATCTTATCAAAGCGAGGGTTCTCAGATTCTGTCATTGATACTCTTGTTCAGGCCAGAAAGCCTGTAACTAGAAAAATTTACCACGAAATATGGAAAAAATATATCTGTTGGTGTGAATCTAAAGGATTCCCTTGGGACAAGGTAAAAATTCCTAAGATTCTATCCTTTCTTCAAGAAGGTTTGGAGAAAGGATTATCAGCAAGTTCCTTGAAGGGACAGATTTCTGCCTTGTCTGTGTTACTTCACAAAAAGCTGGCAGCTGTGCCAGATGTTCAAGCCTTTGTTCAGGCTCTGGTTAGAATCAAGCCTGTTTACAAACCTTTGACTCCTCCTTGGAGTCTCAATTTAGTTCTTTCAGTTCTTCAGGGGGTTCCGTTTGAACCCTTACATTCCGTTGATATTAAGTTATTATCTTGGAAAGTTTTGTTTTTGGTTGCAATTTCTTCTGCTAGAAGAGTTTCAGAATTATCTGCTCTGCAGTGTTCTCCTCCTTATCTGGTGTTCCATGCAGATAAGGTGGTTTTACGTACTAAACCTGGTTTTCTTCCGAAAGTTGTTTCCAACAAAAACATTAACCAGGAGATAGTCGTGCCTTCTTTGTGTCCGAATCCAGTTTCAAAGAAGGAACGTTTGTTGCACAATTTGGATGTTGTTCGTGCTCTAAAATTCTATTTAGATGCTACTAAGGATTTTAGACAAACATCTTCCTTGTTTGTTGTTTATTCTGGTAAAAGGAGAGGTCAAAAAGCAACTTCTACCTCTCTCTCTTTTTGGATTAAAAGCATCATCAGATTGGCTTATGAGACTGCCGGACGGCAGCCTCCTGAAAGAATCACAGCTCATTCCACTAGGGCTGTGGGTTCCACATGGGCCTTCAAGAACGAGGCTTCTGTTGATCAGATATGTAAGGCAGCGACTTGGTCTTCACTGCACACTTTTACTAAATTTTACAAGTTTGATACTTTTGCTTCTTCCGAGGCTATTTTGGGGAGAAAGGTTTTGCAAGCCGTGGTGCCTTCCATCTAGGTGACCTGATTTGCTCCCTCCCTTCATCCGTGTCCTAAAGCTTTGGTATTGGTTCCCACAAGTAAGGATGACGCCGTGGACCGGACACACCTATGTTGGAGAAAACAGAATTTATGTTTACCTGATAAATTACTTTCTCCAACGGTGTGTCCGGTCCACGGCCCGCCCTGGTTTTTTAATCAGGTCTGATAATTTATTTTCTTTAACTACAGTCACCACGGTATCATATGGTTTCTCCTATGCAAATATTCCTCCTTTACGTCGGTCGAATGACTGGGGAAGGCGGAGTCTAGGAGGGATCATGTGACCAGCTTTGCTGGGCTCTTTGCCATTTCCTGTTGGGGAAGAGAATATCCCACAAGTAAGGATGACGCCGTGGACCGGACACACCGTTGGAGAAAGTAATTTATCAGGTAAACATAAATTCTGTTTTCTGTGAGATATTATGAGGAAAGTCTTAACACTAAATTAAGTTTAGAATGGGTTTTGATAACCCAGTCACAGTTCCTTTCTCATTATAGTTGAATGGCAAAGCTTGAAACAACTATAATTAAACGTGTGCTTTAGCAGCAGCAGAACAGCTGTAAGAATTAGCTATTCATGAGGAGCCATTGGTAGGCTGTCTTTTTAAGAACATTTAGTAAGAGACCCTATTACACACTCCCACCCCAAAAGGATTATTTCTGGTAAAGACTAAAAAAGTGCTGTTAAAAAACAATACAAAAACTTTTTATTTTCCAAAAGGCTTTTATGTTAGCACATTCCAACCACATTTTAAACATCCATGGTCCAAAATGTTCTATGATCAAATTTACAAATTTTACTTATGTGTTATTTATTTATTTTCTTCAAGATGCAATCATTTTCAAATATTGTTATGCATTTGTTGCTAAAATATTTTATAAATAATTCTGTTTCTTTTCTGCTTCATTTAGATTGTGTTCCACAATAGAAGTTAAACCTCTTCTCACTACTGTTAGAAAGGAGTGTGGTTATTCCTCAGCATGTTGTTGTGATGAGACTAAGGATATATTTCTTGCAGTTCTTCTGACCTATGATCTTAAAGTAAATCAAAACCTATGGATGATTCCCCCCCCCCCCTCTTTCCTTTAGTGCAGAGGAACCCCTTGAAAAACAAGGTTTATTTATTGTTCGAAAAATTAAGGGAATGTTTTATCCAGTCTGGATTTTTTAACACATATATGAAAGTTCCTTTATGTTGTTTTGTTTTATTCATCTGATTTCAAATGCCTCCTTTTGCATTGTAACACTTCCATTATTGGTTTGTGGTTAATCTTTCTTAGCCTTGTACCAACATATTTCCCCAAAATTCTGGTGCTTTATGGGTCAAAGGCACCTGCCAACCATACCTCTATGATGATTTTTTTTTCTAGAGCTTAAAATGCAGGCCATCTGGCCAAAAACTCTCTAGTGTCATAAAACATTGTGAGCAAATATTCTAGAATTTGTAGTTTTCATGTTTTTTTATTGAGCGGCAACATCAGCAGACACAATTCTTATTTAAGGCAATACTGCGAAAACCAATAGGGTTTGGAGAGATTAGGTCCTTTTGGGAGTCATCTATTATTCTTTGTTGGTATTATGTTGTGTTTCTTGCTCCACTTTCAGCACTGTTTATATTCAGTCAATGTGATAATGCTTGCTTACATCTACTACCAAAGGAGGAGTATAATAGGTATATTGTGGCAAAGTTCTTTTTCTTAGTAAGCTGAATTCAGTCTTAGGGCCTGGTGATCAAAAACTCACCATATTTTAATCTATGTGTCTCTCCTTCCATCAATGCAAAGCTAGTTGAACAGATCTCAAGCTAAAATTTGCCTTACCAAAATTCTTTGAAGGATCACACAGAACTGCCGAAAATAATCTTGCTTGTGAGGGGAGCTTTAGCTCATTGGGCCCTTAGTGTTAACTTAGTCATACTCATTCAATGTCTTCAGGTCCTGAAAGCAGTTAACGGTCACTTCTAATAGATAATGTTTTGCAATTCTCCTGAACTTAAATCAATTTCTTGGTGAAATCTACAGAGTTCTGTGTTATACCAGAAACAAGGAAGATGCAGATTTATATAATTCCTTGTCTTGTTCTACTTTCTCATGTTACTCTATTCAAATAAAACTTGGACCAAACCTGGTCCAGTATAATGTAAACAGGGATTTACCTTGCTTACGAGCTAGAACAAAGTCTACAGGAGATATGTTGCAGACAAAGGTCAGGAACAAGTTTAGGTTGCCACAGAGGAGACAGAACCAGATGTCAAAAGCTGGAGAATATCAATAAGAGTCATCAGTTAACAGAACAGGGTCCATAATTAAGTGTACTGGCAATGGTGAAGCAAAAAACGTACTCCATGGTACATGCTAGGGTTAGGACCAAGAGGCCACACCAGAAACAAAATCAACAGGACTTACATAAAGAATAAGCAAGAACAGACTGGTGTTAACAAGAGCCTTTTAACACTTTCTGTGTGAGTGTTGGTGCCAAATCAGCTACAGGGTGCTTTCTGATGCAGAGGGACCAAATAGTTACATTTGAATGTACACAGAATACCCCTCACTGCAGTGCTAACCCTCTGCTTCTTAAAGCATACTGGGACTCCAGCCATGTTTACAAACATATTTATAGTACTACTCCAGATCCTCACAAAACTTTTAACTTTGAACTTAAACCGCTCTCATATAAGCTTCCAGGTTCTTGACAACAGGGAAAATTGGTATTCTGACCCGGTCTGTCTAGTTGCCTACTTAAGTTCCCAATCTTATTTGCTGGTCCATTTTTAACTTTAAAATGCATTTGCACTGACAGTTTATTTAGTTCCTAATTCCTAAAGAATTAGGATTTGTGTTACATAGTTATGTACAGGGTACCAAAAAAATGTTTACTGATAGCCTTTGCTCTGCATTCGGGCCTTTTCCCTCATAACGGGCAATATATTACTTGGGCTAGAACATGAAGTATCCCCATTTATCCATTGAAGTTTTGGACCATACCCATCTGTCTATGGATGAACCATGTTCACAGCCAGAGGACATGTCCTCCTATATTCAAGGCAAGCAACATTTGTCACTCACATTTTACTTTAAAGGGACACACCAATTAGTTATCATTATCAACTTAGCCCTCATACAGGTCAAATGGGGTCACTGATGTAGCTTTTATCTGATATACACTACTATAGGACTGAAAAAACAATATTTATAATGGTCACTTAAGGGGGCAATAAACACCTTGTAATTACAAAACGTTTATGTTGTGCTGCTATAGAGTAACATATCAGTCAAGTCTTAATTATTAAATTATCATTAAACAAATGAACATCCTTTTTTTACTGCAATTATTTTACAAAAGCCAAACTCCACCTGCCTAATGAGACTTCAGGAGAACAAATTTGTAAGGCTGCAACTTGCTCATCTTTACACACTTTCACAAAAGCAGCTTTTGGCAGGAAGGTCCTTCAGTTGGTTGTCCCTGGTAAATAGATGCCTACTTTCCTGTCCACAAATCCACACAATTTTTCTTAGTGGTGGCAGTTCTAATTTGCACCTCTTTACCCTACTATCTTTTTTACTTATTCCTCCAATACTTGGCTATACAAAATACTGGGAGGGTCAGGGAAGTAGGATGGATATTAAAGCTTTGTTGTAGGGTATCTTTGCCTCCTCCTGATGAGCAGGTGATGAATTATGGACTCTTACCAACAAGAAAGAAATGAATTTATTAGGTAAAAAATAATATTGCCTCATTCATAGGAATTGCCTCATTCATAGGAGCAAGCAAAGACTGATGAAAGGGCACTGGAGTACCTTTCAAATAGTCTTATACAGGCTAACTAACTAAGGTGAAAGAAACCTACATAATCTTTAGCTTGTTATATTGTTAAAATTGCTTTTATTCTGGATAAGATAAATGGAAATTGCAGGTTCACATTCTGATGCATCGTACCTCACTCTTCTAGAGAGACCTTTCTCTGGCTCTCTCTTTCACTCTCTCTCTCTATTTCACTCTCTCTCTTTAATAAAACAATCCTTATTCGGGTTGTTTAAACATGTATTTAAAAATCATACATTTATGATCAGTGAACTGGATAAACCTCGTTTATTCATGCCTGCTGTGTAGTGCTTGTCCACTCATTAAAATGAAGAAAATCAGCAGGGAATGCTTGCAGGGGTTAAGCAGCAGCGCACAAAGTAAAAAGTCAAGTGTGGTAAGCCTTTCGTTGTGGTATTATATTGGTTTCCATCATTATATGAATATAAGGAAGAAAGAGCTCCATGACTTTAGAATTTATATAAATGACTATGCTGACAGTTCTAAAATAAAAGGGAATGCCCATGCTGAACCTGTGTGTGAAAAGCAACTGTGCTAGTGTAATATGGACTAGACGTGATTGCTCTCCTGATCTGACCTCTCAGCTGTGCCATGCTAATTTATGCTGCTATTTGCTTTCTCTGTGCCCTAGAGTTCCAAGTAGATATACATACACGCGTGTATAAATCTGTGTGTGTGAATAGACCAATAGTTTTAGATATCATTTATACTGTATGTTCAAGTGAACTGAACTTTTTTCTACATTTAAATTTGGATATAAAAATGTTATAATCAAACTTTTCCATTGGACATTTGCTTTTATTTCATCACATCCGTCACTGGTGTTAAATTAATTTGTGAACTGGACCATGATGCTTGCTGACTTTAATAAACATTGTATGCTATCCAAGACCTGTTTCCAAAATATTCCCTTACCTTTACTAGAATTTCTGCTGACATTGACAAACTATGGAAGATGTTCTCTTGGGATTTTAAAACTAATGGATAATACAGTAAGGACGGTCTGCTTTACACTCATGTGTAAACTGGGAGCTTGATGGATAGTAAACCTACATTCTGAAACTTATTTGGAACCATTTTTGTTTTTTTGAGGTTGGGTAGAGCTGTATGCCTGAACTTCCATTATCTTCACTAAATATCATCGTTAAATTCATTATATATCTTCATTAGAGAGTTGCACATATGATATAGTTGCATTTTTGGAATTTGCGTACTGCCTGTCTTTTTATTGTTTTTCAAGATGATCTCGAATAACTTTTTTTTATTTTAAGTGAAGCCATTATGAAGAAGAAAAAAAAAAACAATTTTCAGGGAGTTTAAGAAAATGTTGTTTATAATGCTATGTAACCATTGGGATTCTCGTAAAATCATAACAGCATGGAGCATCCACTATATTTAATAGTGTAGTGATTGGACTAATTATCATTAAAGATAATTAAGAAAAGTATTGGTCATGATGTCCACTAAAGCTGTTTAGAATCCTTTAAAAAAAATTGGACAATTACTAATGTGCAGTATAACTTCTGTTATTAACTTAAAGGGACAATAAAGTCAAAATTGAACTTTTATGATTCAGGAAGAGCATGTTATTTTAAGCTCCTTTCCAATTGACTTCTGTTATCTAATTTACTTTGTTCACTTGGTATCATTTATTTAAAAGAAAGAATACCTAAGTTGTCTTAGGAGCAGCAATGCTCATGATTGGTGGTTGCATATATATATATATATATATATATATATATACCTCTTGCTATTGGCTTATGCAATGTGTTAAGCTAGCTCACAGTAGTGCACTATAGCGCCTTTAACAAAGGACACCACAATAATAAAGGAAATTTGATAATAGAAGTCAACTGGGAAGTTGTTCAAAATTGTATGCTGGATCTGAATCAATTAAGATAAATGTTGGGTTTCATGTCACTTACGTGACAGGATATTGTATTTTCTATATCTTTTACAACCAAGTTTTAATGATGTTCAAGAAACCATGCAAGTTTACAGCAAGATAACAAGTAAAACAGGGACAAATGAGAGAAAATGACTGGGTAAATTTACTTAATGTTGAGCGGACATGATTCACTATAGCATACGCTGTTAGCATTTTTATCCAATCGACTGCTAGCAGTGGCTGTCAATTATCCCGATCGGATTGGGATGATTTTAATCTGCCACCTAAAAGGTGGCGGACAGTTTAAGGAACAGTGGCATGTTCTGCTTCATAAATTGAGCCCTATAAATGTAGTCAAAGACCCTCCTAATCTTTGCGCTGTTCTACATAATCTATATATAAGTGCATTGAAATTCTGCACATTTTACTCGATTACCTCCATTCAATAGCTTTCATTTAAAAAACAAAACAAAAATGTCTTACTAGATGATCAGCGTATTCAGGTTTGTATTATGCATCATTAAAAGTCAGAAAGCCAGCACCATAATTGACTTATAAACATGTGGGTAAAACACAGATGACAAGTCAAACATTTGTTTTAACGATTCTGAAAGCCTGTCATTTTAAACAGATGAAAATAAAGAAAAACCTCCCATCTGCATTCATTTTACATTTTTACTCAATTTTCATTTATATGGAAAGATTACTCATGCTTAATGATGAGATCTGCTATAGCACTGCTCTGTAATTTCCAACTGTAACACGTAATTTATTGCTGTGCTGATATTAATAAAAACAGAAGCAAGGAAACACACCTGCATCAAACTATACCTACAGGACTAGCGGCTGGTATTAGAAAGAAAAAAAAAAACTAAAAAATATCAAACATTTTTTCCCCTTTCTCGCTAGGAACATATTACCTACTGTTTGTGTACGTGTATCCCTGACAACATGCTTAGTTGTTAGAGCTTGATAGATATGGGATCCTAAGTGTGAAAGCCATTGCTTTATAGAAATGACATCACCTGTTTCCAACTGAAAGCGCTATACAAACATGATTTTTAAAGAAGTATTCTGTGTAGCTTATGATTAAATAGAAAGCTTATCACAGATTTTTTTGACCAAAAAAAAAAAATAATTAGATTGTCTCTGAGAATTATGTCAAATATTGACGTTTTTCAGATGGAATATAAGATACACTGTAATATTTTAATAATTTAGTGAGATTGTAGGTTTCTGTTATTTATTGGTTTGTTTATTTTGTTTTTTTTTTAGTATTATACTGTAACTTTTTTACACTATGTGCATTTTTCTTGATTTCTAGTGGCAAAATGGGCATGGATGTGGGGTCTGATGATGTCACACACAATATGGAAGTTCCCAGAGCCAGAGACACTTATAATTAATGTCTGACACTTATAATTTGTCTCACTTAGAGGGACATATAGCCTCTCATTTCAAATTAAGGGGATCCCGTGTCCCTCTAAAATGCAAATACAGGGAGTGCAGAATTATTAGGCAAGTTGTATTTTTGAGGATTAATTTTATTATTGAACAACAACCATGTTCTCAATGAACCCAAAACACTCATTAATATCAAAGCTGAATAGTTTTGGAAGTAGTTTTAGTTTGTTTTTAGTTATAGCTATTTTAGGGGGATATCTGTGTGTGCAGGTGACTATTACTGTGCATAATTATTAGGCAACTTAACAAAAAACAAATATATACCCATTTCAATTATTTATTTTTACCAGTGAAACCAATATAACATCTCAACATTCACAAATATACATTTCTGACATTCAAAAACAAAACAAAAACAAATCAGTGACCAATATAGCCACCTTTCTTTGCAAGGACACTCAAAAGCCTGCCATCCATGGATTCTGTCAGTGTTTTGATCTGTTCACCATCAACATTGCGTGCAGCAGCAACCACAGCCTCCCAGGCACTGTTCAGAGAGGTGTACTGTTTTCCCTCCTTGTAAATCTCACATTTGATGATGGACCACAGGTTCTCAATGGGGTTCAGATCAGGTGAACAAGGAGGCCATGTCATTAGATTTTCTTCTTTTTATACCCTTTCTTGCCAGCCACGCTGTGGAGTACTTGGACGTGTGTGATGGAGCATTGTCCTGCATGAAAATCATGTTTTTCTTGAAGGATGCAGACTTCTTCCTGTACCACTGCTTGAAGAAGGTGTCTTCCAGAAACTGGCAGTAGGACTGGGAGTTGAGCTTGACTCCATCCTCAACCCGAAAAGGCCCCACAAGCTCATCTTTGATGATACCAGCCCAAACCAGTACTCCACCTCTACCTTGCTGGCGTCTGAGTCGGACTGGAGCTCTCTGCCCTTTACCAATCCAGCCACGGGCCCATCCATCTGGCCCATCAAGACTCACTCTCATTTCATCAGTCCATAAAACCTTAGAAAAATCAGTCTTGAGATATTTCTTGGCCCAGTCTTGACGTTTCAGCTTGTGTGTCTTGTTCAGTGGTGGTCGTCTTTCAGCCTTTCTTACCTTGGCCATGTCTCTGAGTATTGCACACCTTGTGCTTTTGGGCACTCCAGTGATGTTGCAGCTCTGAAATATGGCCAAACTGGTGGCAAGTGGCATCTTGGCAGCTGCACGCTTGACTTTTCTCAGTTCATGGGCAGTTATTTTGCGCCTTGGTTTTTCCACACGCTTCTTGCGACCCTGTTGACTATTTTGAATGAAACGCTTGATTGTTCGATGATCACGCTTCAGAAGCTATGCAATTTTAAGAGTGCTGCATCCCTCTGCAAGATATCTCACTATTTTTGACTTTTCTGAGCCTGTCAAGTCCTTCTTTTGACCCATTTTGCCAAAGGAAAGGAAGTTGCCTAATAATTATTCACACCTGATATAGGGTGTTGATGTCATTAGACCACACCCCTTCTCATTAAAGAGATGCACATCACCTAATATGCTTAATTGGTAGTAGGCTTTCGAGCCTATACAGCTTGGAGTAAGACAACATGCATAAAGAGGATGATGTGGTCAAAATACTCATTTGCCTAATAATTCTGCACTCCCTGTAATCTGTGTAAATATAACTGACGCCTGTAAGAGTAGGTATCACCAAATTTAGACTAAGTGGGTCTCTAATCAATTCACTATACCCCCTCCTATGAGAGGCATAATGGACAGCTCATTTGAAAGAGAAGCACTAAAAATTGTGCACTGGAGATGCAAATTATTACTTTGGGAAATGGCAATCACCTGCAGCAATGGCACCATCTATGTTCTCTATTGATAGAGAAGTTTCTGATAAAACGCCCTTATTTCCCTCTCTGAATTGTGTAAAGGAGGGGAAATCCCTCTTTTGAATTTGGGAATCATGGGTTAAATTCAGTGTTTGGTGTCATAAGGCAAATTTAAATTTTCAGTTATCCAAAAAAGTGGGATAACTATATGAGTTTAAAAAAGTGTAATTATGTAAAAGAAATAGCAAACAAAAACACGTACTGCTAATGCCATGCCAATTTTATCAAAACATTTACATGACATATATATATCTGACATACATTTTGTGATATGTTTTTGCCATTATATGGTCATAATGTTAAACATAATTCACTCATTTGCTAATTACAGTCAAATACCTGTCTGTCTGACCATATTGGCTAGGCCCAGATTTAGATTTCTCTTAAAGGAAAAGCTTTAGAGAGGGAAACAAAAGTGAAATCTTGTCAGATCAACTACTTTTTAGAATGATTAATTGGTTTATTAATCATTTGCATATTACAACTATTAATCCTTTTTTGCCGTAAACTAAATCCTTTTTTACCTTAAAGGAACATTAAACTGCTCAAAAAGCCGACAAACCTCACAGATCTGTGAATATTCACCACATGTCACAGAGTGCAAGAACACTGCAAAATAGAGTATTACTCTAAAGAGAGCTGCAGGCACAGTAGGAAAAACAGTTGTTGAAGTTGTCTCAAGCAGTTACTACATTTTAGTAAATAGATTCCATTAAAATTAGTAATCTTATAGAGGGCAAAAGCCACTAAAATCCCTTTTCCCAATACAATTATCGGTCTATCTCTGACAAAATAAATTAGACCACCCTTAATATTCCCCCAAAGGCTTTCTACATACAAAAATAAATGTAAAAAGTCAGTGGATCCTGTTTTAAAGGAACTTCAATCTGTGCTAGCTTCCTTATTAACTAATATGTTTAACCAGTTACTATTTACAGGAGTTGTTCCAGATGATTGGAGGATATCAAATGAAGTACCTGTTCATAAAAAGGGTGGCAGGGAAGAATCTAACTACAGACCAGTCAGTTTAACCTCAGTAGTAGGGAAAATAATGGAAACTCTTTAAAGAAATAATTATGACTTTCATAAAGACAAACAATGTGGAGTACCAAAATCAGCATCATTTTAATTCAGGGAGATCATGTCAGACTAATTTAATTGATTTCTTTGATTATGTAACTAAAATATTAGACCAGGGTGGAGAAGTTGATGTAGCATATCTAGATTTCAGCAAAGCATTTGACACCCTACCACACAACAAACTAGTTCATAAACTGTATCTTCTTGGTCTTGACTCAAAAAATGTAACTGGATAGAATGTTGGCTTACAGATAGACATCAGAGTGTCTTATTAAATTGCATTCATTCAATAGAGGGGGTAGTTACTTTTACGAGTGCTGTTCCTCAGGGGTCAGTTCTGGGGCCTGTTTTGTTAACATATTATCAGCAAAGGGCTACAGGGGAAAGTATGTCTATTTGCAAATGATTCAAAAATGTGTTATAGAGTTGAGTTCTGGGGGTTGGACCAAATGAGGAAGGATATCAAAATATTGTAGGATTGGACAAATGACTGGGTTTAACATTGCAAAGTGCAAAATTACACATTTAGGAAAAGGAAATCCAAACATTAATTACAGATTCAATGACACTTTACTGACTGTTACAAATGAGAAATGGGACATGGAAATGATCATTTCAGATGATTTAAAATGTATTAAACAATGTAGTATTGCAGCAAGTAAGGCCAGTAGAATGCTTGGTTGTATTAAGTTGAGGTATTTGCGGCAGAAGCAGTAAGGTTCTTATGCCACTTTACAGATCACTATTTAGGCCTCATCTGAGTATTGGGCACAGTTCTGTAGGCCATATTTCCATAAGGATATAAACAAACTGGAGTATGTTCAAAATAGGACAACTAAAATAGTCCAAAAAACTTTAAGAATAAAACTTACCAGGAAAAGCTCAATAATCTAAATATGTATAGCTTAGAAAAGAGTAGGGACAGAGGTGATATGAAAGTAACTTTCAAGTATATTGAAGGGACATGAAAACCAAAAATGTTCTTTCATGATTCAGATAGCGCTTTTAATTGTGAACAACTTTCCAATTTACTTCTATTTTCAATTTTGCTACATTCTCTTGGTATCTTTTATTGAAGGAACAGCAGTGCACTAGGGGGATCTAGCTGGACACACTGGTAAGTCAATGACAACAGGAATATATGTGCAGCCACCAATCAGCAGCTAGCTCCCAGCTTCTGAGCCTACCTAAGTATTATTTTTAACAAAGGATACCAAAATAACAAAGGAAATTAGGTAACAGAAGGGGCTTAGCAAAGCTGAGGCTGTGAGTATTTTTTCATAAACCTAAAAATTCAAGAACAAGAGGTCATGATCTCAAGCTAAATTGTAGTTGGTTCAGGAATAATTTGTGGAAGCACTTCTTTACAGAAAGGGTGGTTAATTCTTGGAATAAGCTTCCATTAGAGATGGTAATGACAAACACTCTGGGGGACTTCAAGAATGCCTGGGATAAGCATAAGGCTATCATATGAACTAGAAGCATTTACGCATTTAGAGTTGTTGAGACTAGGGTTCTTATCTGCCGTGGAAATGTATGTTTCTATGTTTCAAAATGCCTCATTTCTGAGTAGGAGAGATATTTCCCCTCTAGGGGCTGTTTTATTAAATATCAAACTGATAGTCTGTGAACATTTACTCTGGTGATATTTTAGTGCAAGTATGGCACTATTATTTTTATTTTAATGGTTATGTTTTTTATTCCTAGCCTTTTATAATGTTTTTTAAGTATATACTGTTTATGTTGAACGACTTTGTGATATAATCTTAAATTATGTTATCTTGTGTTGGGGAACTGCTACTAAATTTGGAACCATAAAGTATTGGATACACTTTGGCTTTAATGGGCTCAAGCTTGTAAAATGTAGACATTTGCACAAACACATGTTTATTTTGTATAGTGGCTTAACCATTTTTTGTCCCATTTTCTTTAGTGACTTGATATAATAGTAATCTGTTGAAAAGACACAATAGATAGAGGTGCCAATGGTGCAGATCAATGAGGAATCTTAGGAACTTCAGAGAACAGATATACACAGGGTACTCACTTGTGACAAAGACAATCAGTCATGCCCATAGAGACAGGCTGGATTTCTACAGCAGTCCAGCTAGCTGATCAGTACCCCACAAACAGCTCCAGGATGCAGGGGATCATCAGGTCCAAAGTATATACCAAGAGGTGTACAAGCAGGATAGTAAGGTCAGAGATTCATACCCTGGTAGTAGCATAGCTCCAAGATATAATGGACATTTAGAGTTGGTAAAATAAAAACAAATTTATTTAAAAATTGTAAACTACACAACTCATGTTTGTGCCAAATAAAACCTCGGATAAGAGGAGAAACAATGCAACGCGTTTCTCAGTAAAACTGTTTCATCAGGCATGTCTCACATCTGTTTGTTTGATCCTTATATAGGGCTACGCTACTAACAATTCCCATAATCCCATCCCTCTCAATACAGGTGAAGCAGCCAATAGAAACCCTTCATCTGTACACACACCCCTTGATGCAATGTTGTTTGTATAATAAATATATGAAATAATGTATATTTGATAATTTATGAATAATTATAATGGGCCCTGTGGTATCCTCTATTAATATGTGTGATAATGTGATTTTCGCTATCTGAATTTTAATATAACGAGTGGTTGTTTCATAAGATTCCCTTTTTCGTTATTTAGGCCTGCTGATAGATAGATGGGCCTGTCACTCATATATTGCGGTGATGGACGGTTCAATAAAACAATCCTATCAACCGCAGCTAGTCTTTAGAGTCCTCCACTCAGGTTAAGGCATGACAGGCAACACCTGATGTTTGTCCAATCACTAAATCGGTAGGGGCCTGGGCAGCCGAAACTCTCTCAAATGGTTATGACGAGGATTCCGTCACCTAGAAACCAGTGTGACTAGAGAAACGTTACTAGCAACCGCAAATTTCCCTGCGACATCTGCTGTCATGATGACAAGCAGTCACTCTGTTGCATCGCCGCAAAATAAGGCAAGGTGCCAAAGCAGCAAAGTATCTTCAGCCATTCTTGTTTATAATAGGGCTGATGCTGCTATTAGGTCGTCGCAAGTGTTGGATTAAAGTGCTCATGTGTGAATACGTGCACAATAATATAAAGTGTCTAACAGCAACCTATTTAAAAGATTCCACATAATCTAATATGCTCAAAATTAGATAAAAAAATAAAAACTATATGTAGTATATATTATATAGTGTATGTTATTGCTAACTATACAATAATGTGATTTACTAAATAATGACCGTGAAGCGTCTAAATGTGAACTATAAGGATTGTATATGTGCCTGAAACTGGCATGGGGACAAAACCATCTTGTATGGGATACACTAAGTGACATATATATTTATTGTCTATTGTGTGGCAACTGTGAGCCTATAATACATGCAAAAAAGTCTATGCATAATCATGGATATGTTTAGAGCAATAATAATATTAGTGTAAGTGCAATTACTAAAAAGGGGAAGAATAAAATATATAAATGGTCTAATACAGATGTCTATATCTGTGGTATAGACAACCTAAAACTATATACTTAATATACTGTGATGCATGCAACACTCTTAGTTTCAAGAGTACAAAAAAGAGAAGGCTAGATGTATTCTCTTCTGAGTGGTTAAGTGCAGCAAGGTGGGTTCCTACAGATTCTGGTGTACATGAAAAAACATAAATAATGGTATAGGTACAGGCACATGGAAGTACATTCAAATGTGCCCGCAGGCGGACATAGGGTATAATATTGAAAATACATAGTTCCCTATATATGTATCGTTAACAACTATATAGCAAATGACAACAAAGGTAATTAGACAAAGGCAGCAGAATCTATAACGTCATTCAGCCCCATTGGAAAAAGGGTTTGAAATTTAAAAATCCAAAAGGTCTCCCTTTGTCTAAGTTGTGTGAACCTATTATAATTATGGCTACTAGGGACACTTTCTATTGGGGTGATCCTAAAATGGCATTTACCTGCGATGTGCTTTGGGCAATGGTGTCTTGAAACACTATGTTTAGGATATTTTTTTAGGACGTTCCTCATGTGTTCGCCCCATCTTATTCTAACCTTCCTGCAAGTGCGTCCGATGTATTGGATCCCACATACACATGTGAGAGCATATATCACATAGCTAGAGTCACATGACAGGTGTTTCAAAATATGGTGTTGTTCACCTGTTGTATGTGAAGTCACAGAGGTCGTCCCATGTGTGATAAATTTACACATGTTGCAACGTCTGTTACCACATCTAAATGTACGATTGTTGGTTGGAGTTCTCAGTTTGTTTTTTTGTTGTTTGTTAGATTTCCTAGTCATCACAACTTTGCTGGGAGCTAATTTTTGCATTAAGGTCGGAGCTCTCCTGTAGACCACCCTAGGTTGTTGGGTTAGTATTCTCTTTAGAATCGGATCTTTCAGCAATATTGGCCAATGTTTTTTTAAAACCCTACTGACCGCTTTTTGATTTGAATTATACTGGGTTACAAATAAGGGTTGTCCCTCAATCTGACTGACCTCTTTTTCTTTTTTATTTTTTTTCCCAGAAATAAGGAGGTCTTCTCTATCTAGTAATTTTGCTTTGTTATAGCCATATTCTATAAGTTCCAATGGATAGCCCTTTTCTCTGAATCTCTCTTTTAATAACTCGTCATAACCATTTGAGAGAGTTTCGGCTGCCCAGGCCCCTCCCGATTTAGTGATTGGCCAAACATCGGGTGTTGCCTGTCATGCCTTAACCTGAGTGGAGGACTCTAAAGACTAGCTGTGGTTGATAGGATTGGTTTATTGAACCGTCCATCACCACAATATATGAGTGACAGGCCCATCTACCTATCAGCAGGCCTAAATAACGAAAAAGGGAATCTTATGAAACAACCACTCGTTATATTAAAAATCAGATAGCAAAAATCCCATTATCACGCATATTAATAGAGGATACCACAGGGCCCATTATAATTATTAATAAATTATCAAATATACATTATTTCATATATTTATGATACAAACAACATTGCAGCAAGGGGTGTGTGTACAGATGAAGGGTTTCTATTGGCTGCTTCATCAGTATTGAGAGGGGTGGGAATATCGGAATTGTTTGTAGCATAGCCCTATATAAGGATCAAACAAACAGATGTGAGATATGCCTGATGAAACAGTTTTACTGAGAAACGCGTTGCATTGTTTCTCCTCTTATCCAAGATTTTATTTGGCACAAACATGAGTTGTGTATTTTACAATTTTTAAATAAATTTGTTTTTATTTTACCAACTCTAAGTGTCCATTATATCTTGGAGCTACGCTACTACCAGGGTATGAATTCCTGACCCTACTATCCTGCTTGTACACCTCTTGGTATATACTTTGGACCTGATGATCCCCTGCATCCTGGAGCTGTTTGTGGGGTACTGATCAGCTAGCTGGACTGCTGTAGAAATCCAGCCTGTCTCTATAGGCATGACTGATTGCCTTTGTCACAAGTGAGTACCCTGTGTATATCTCTTGTCTGAAGTTCCTAAGATTCCTCATTGATTTGCACCATTGGCGCCTCTATCTATTGTGTCTTTTCAACAGATTTCTTACCATTGTATGCTGTTAGAGAGCTGCCTCCTGGATCGCTCCTTCAATCAAACATATTTCTCCTGCCTCAAGGAATTTGAACTAAGCTTACAATTTCTGGACTTTTTGCCTGCACATATGTGTCAGCGGTAATATTCCAGTTTTTGTATTTTGGATAATATATCTTGGTAATTGTGTTATTAAGATTTCACTTTCATATATATCATTACATTATTGCATTGTGTACTGATTGTTACATATACTTAATCTGTTCAGATTCTATATATATATATATATATATATATATATATATATATATATATATAACTGGTTATTACCCTTAGCGCCTCTTAGAGGATCTCAGGGAACATCTGCCTTTTTGTTTCCCCTGACTTCATCATCTATCATTTTGATATAAAAGTAATATGTTTACTAGAAACCAAAAAGAAATTTGCACATAAAAATGTAGATGAGGACATTGTCACGTAAACAAAAATAATTTAAGAGCATAATTTAGACTCTCACAGCATGTTATAAACATTATAATGAGCAAAAGTCCATATAGAATTCTATTTACTTTTTCTAAGCACATTAGAATATGCTGTTCATTTTGAACCTTAGCAATCATTTATACTGTTTTCTAATTAATAAAGATTAGGTATATGGAGATTTTCTATAATATTAGATTCCTTATTGATTATTTTACTTTATGAACTATATGTAATCATTTTAATTAAGACATCACAAAGTTATTAAATCTATAGATGCTATTTTGCAAATATGATTTTAAAATAATAGTAAAAAACATTTTTTACATACTGTTTAGAAATTTATAATGATAATCATGTAGCATCAAAACACTGAGCTGTTCAAGAAAACGGATATTATGATATACAAATATGTGACATAGTTTATAATAATGAGCAGATGTTTTCTGAACTATAAAATATATATGTATTACATTATTTCTTACTTAAACATTAATGTATCACCTAGTTGTCCATAAACTCAGATGCATGGGTTCTTGTTTATAGATAAATGTATTTTTTGAAGCATACAATTTTATTCTGGCCAATCTGTCAAATTGCTTGTGACAATGCTGGATTACTGTTCATTAGCAAGGCCAAAAAAGTAAAAGTCTGAGATACCATATTTTCATTAGCCCATAACAAACGTTTCTGAAGCAGCCCAGGAATGTATCTTGCCTTCTAAATTGTCGGCAATATTTAGTCAATGTTTTATTAAACAATATGGATCAAACGTTACTCCCCAGAGTATTAGCCTTGGGTAAGTGCTTCTGCTAGCAGCTTGGTAATTGCTATTACATGTTAAAATGGGTTGATTATGTTCAGCCTTTGATCATGTGTAATATGATTTCATTTGCTTAACTAAACATTCCTCATCCATTCAGAACAGCAACCAACTTGTTTTGGAAAGGAACTAATTATTAGCTTTCTACCTATTTGGGAACAGTTAATGTGTTGTACTAAATTACTTATTTAAAGAACTTTGCATAATTAGCATCTGAAACAGATAAAACTACGTTTACACTTTAAATAAGTGCTCACTAATGTATATTAATGTTTCTTAGTTCTATTATTTCAATGCAAAGACATTAGACTATATGCCCTTGGGTTGCTAAAGCACAAACTGTGCACACTATTTTATTGAAATATATTGACAAATTAGACCACCCTGAATAGCTGGGTGGTCTTTCCTGATATTTAAACTCTCATCTAGTTTAGTTATTTTTAAAAAGTTGCATTTAAAATATAGTGTGTGTGTGTGAAATAATTTAATGTGACCTTTCGGGGGAACAAATCCCCTTCCTCAGACGTCTGAGGAAGGGGATATGTTCCTCCGAAACATCAGATTTAAGGCACCTGTTTTTCTTTAAAGTCCAGCAAGTGCAAGTCTGTTTTTGTTTATATATATATATATATATATATATATATATATATATATATATAAGTGAAACTCGAAAAATTTGAATATCATGCAAAAGTTAATTTATTTCACTAATGCAACTTAAAAGGTGAAACTAATATATGAGATAGACTCATTACATGCAAAGCAAGATAGTTCAAGCTGTGATTTGTCATAATTGTGATGATTATGGCTTACAGCTCATGAAAACCCCAAATCCACAATCTCAGAAAATTTGAATATTGTGAAAAGGTACAATATTCTAGGCTCAAAGTGTCCCACTCTAATCAGCTAATTAAGCCATAACACCTGAAAAGGGTTCCTGAGCCTTTAAATGGTCTCTCAGTCTGGTTCAGTAGGAATCACAATTCCATAAGGAGGGAAAGCCTCAAAAGGTAATTGCAAACGAAGTTGGATGTTCCCAAAGTGCTATATCAAAGCACGTTAATAGAAAGTTATGTGGAAGGGAAAGTGTGGAAGAAAAAGGTGCACAAGCAGCAGGGATGGCCGCAGCCTGGAGAGGGTTTTTCAGGAAAAGGCCATTCAAAAGTGTTGGGGACTTTCACAAGAGCCACCACACACAGACAGATCCTGGACATGGGCTACAAATGTCGTATTCCTCTTGTCAAGCTACTCCTGAACAACAAACAATGTCAGAAGCGTCTTACCTGGACTAAAGAAAAACAGGACTGGTCTGTTGCTCAGTGGTCCAAAGTCCTCTTTTCTGATGAGAGCAAATTTTGCATCTCATTTGGAAACCAAGGACCCAGAGTATGGAGGAAGAATGGAGAGGCACACACATGTCATCTGCTGGTGTTGGTCTACTGTGCTTCATTAAGTCCAGGGTAAACGCAGCCGCCTACCAGGGGATTTTGGAGCACTTCATGCTTCCTTCCGCAGACGAGCTCTATGGGGATGCTGACTTCATTTTCCAGCAGGACTTGGCACCTGCCCACACTGCCAAAAGCACCAAAACCTGGTTCAATGGTGGTATTACTGTGCTTGATTGGTCAGCAAACTCTTCTGACCTGAACCCCATAGACAATCTATGGGGCATTGCCAAGAGAAAGATGAGAGACATGAGACTGAACAATGCAGAAGCGCTGAAGGCCGCTATTGAAGCATCCTGGTCTTCCTTAACACCTCAGCAGTGCCGCAGGCTGATAGCTTCCATGCCACGCTGCATTGAGGCAGTAATTGCTGCAAAAGGGGCCCAAACCAAGTACTGAGTACATACAGTATGCATGCTTATACTTTTCAGAGGTCCAATATTGTTCTACAGGTATGTACAATCCTTGTTTTATTGATTGCATGTAATAATCTAATTTTCTGAGATTGTGGACTTGGGGTTTTCATGAGCTGTAAGCCATAATCATCACAATTATGACAAATCACGGCTTGAACTATCTTGCTTTGCATGTAATGAGTCTATCTCATATATTAGTTTCACCTTTTAAGTTGCATTAGTGAAATAAATGAACTTTTGCACAATATTCTAATTTTTCAAGTTTCACCTGTATGTGTATGTGTATATATATATATATATATATATATATATATATATATATATATATATATATATATATATATATATATATATATGTATATACATGCACACATATATACATTTAAGTTATGGAGGAGATAATACTGTGAGATTAACATCCTGCATTACATAAAAATGATTAAATATCCTATCAGCACATCTAGGCAAATATCCCCACTTGCCTTCCCATAGAAGAAGTCTGTATACAGTACGTACCAGGAAACTCTGGATAATATATTCCAAATAGATATACAATATCTCACAGTTTTGGCTTATGTTACCCAGAGTTCTCTAGCACATTGGCAGCAATGTATACAATCTACTTCTATGGGAAGGCAAGTGGGGATACTGATTGGATATATAGTACTTTTTATGGTTCTTACTATTATATATTATTAATAGAGGATTTTAATCTTTCCATTTTATCTCCTCCATAACTTAAATGTATATTGCTTTTTGCCTGGAAATAAACTTCACTAAGCAGCAAAACAAACAAACCTATCTTCTGCTGAAAAGAGTTAAACTTTAAACAGCTTTCCAGAAGTGGTTTCTGTTTTGCTGCACTTAACAAGGTATGGAAGAAAAAACTGAGATTTTTATTATACTTTATTTATAAAATGCTAACATATTCCGCAGCACTGTCCATGAGTACAATTTGTTTAAATAGAACAATGATAATAAAACTTGAAAGAGACAAGACAAAATTTGACAAACACGTACAGGAGGAGATGCCATGAACATTTTTTCAAGGCTGCAGTTTTTGAAGCGTTTGGCTGCTCTCTCACTTTCAAACAAACATTACAGGTATTTCCTATGAGATTTCTGCCATGGCTGCCCTATGATGTCATGGGGACTTGAACTGCAGGATTCTACTGTGGCATTCTGATGTTTCCTACAAAATTTTCTTTGCAATACCCGTATCTGCACTGTATGGACTCTACTGGATACTGTTGCATGCCTGTTAAGCCACTGGAGGGGTGCTTTTGCAAGTTAGTGTTTTAGCACACACACAGCCCAGAGGCTATTTGTAGGTACTCAGTTACTGGTACAGCATAGACAGGGGACTCACGTCCTCCATTTCCGCATTCCTGACCGTGTGTCGACTGAGAAATTCTAGTTTGCAGGGGTCTGGTTCATAGGAGGTGGTGAGTGCCCCAGCCATTGTGGGTGTCAGGTGCCATTTTATCTTAAAATAGTCCATATTGGCATATTCTCTATCCAGTTATGGAGGATTCTGATGCTGAGACTATTCTAATTTCAGACTCGGTTATGGAGGATTCTGATACTGAGACTGTTTTAATTTCAGATTCAGATTCTTCGTCCAGGGAAGAATCCGTATTGGCCTTGTTGACACATGTCAATCAGTTATGTTTAGTGTGCTGTATTAGAGCGCCTGGTTCCTAGGGCTCGGAGAATCAAGGGTCAGCTGAGCCATCTGCCTCTGGGTGTCCGGTCCTCCAAGAGACGAATTCCCTACTGCTTCATACTTCTACACATGTGGGTAACCCAGATTTTGATTATTCCTCCATGCAGGGCGGCTTTTTCCCCCCAGAGGTTGCAGCACATTTTCCCTTCCACATATTGTTGGCGATTATTAGTCTGCAGAGTCCAGAATTTTATGCGTGATTGTGCTCGTGCCCTATTGTCTCGGGTCTGCCGCCTTGGGGGAGGGCCTGTACAGTTCCCTGCGGGTGTAACTTTCCCTGAGTGTTGTGCCTTTCGTTACCGAGTGGCGCGTCTTACTCAGACATGTTTTTCAGTTATTAAATGATCCTATCCTTCTCAGATATGTGAATTTTCAGTCTGCTTCGAATGGTGCGCCTCATTAGACATGTGCGGATTATGTAATCTCCTGACTGTTCTTTTTTGAGATCCTTCCCAGTTTTTGGAAAATCTGGACTTTGTTTCGCTGGTCCTGCGGTAGGCCTGTTTTCTTATTGGGCGTTAACCTACGGGTTGCCTTATATATTCTTTTTATCCGATTTAATTTGTTTATTATTTTCCTTCGGGAATCTTAAACTGGGATCAATACTCTCTGTTACTTCTGCGGAAGTGTTTTGGCGACATCTTAGTCCTCTGTCTGTTTTCTCTCTTCCCCTCTGAGGGAGGATTTATGCAGCTTGACGGTTAGGACCCGGGTGCAGGCTGGTCCTGTTGTGTTCAGTTCTGTCTTGTGGCTGTTCAGACACATGGTGCCATTCTGATTGGCTGGTCCGGTCGAGGTGCTGAGTGCTCATGTTATCATATGTTTTGCATTCAACTAAGCATTCTAGAGGCCTGTGGGTCTACAAGGCGGGAAGGTTTTCAGTCCTTATAGCCTTCAATTGGATGACTGGGTTAGTGGTGTTTCTGCTGTGTCATTATCTCTGGTGTCTGGTATTGTTGGACCCTAGAGTTGCTCCCTCATGTGGTGGAGAGTTGGAAGGCTCAGTCCCTTCTTACCGCCGAGTGAGCGGTTTGGCTTTTTTCTTTTGAGGCCCGAGAATTGTCCTTTGGACTTAGTCCTCAGCTGCTAGTAGTTTGAAGGGTAGTTGCCTTGCAGCGGTTAGGTTGCAGATGTAACCAGCTGCAGCTATTGCACATTGACTGTGTACTGTCTAGCTTTTTTTCTGAGACTTTTTTGTCTTCCTTTGTGATCTCCATGTTAGGTCTTCTTTTAGGGGCCTGGGAGATGTTTGTTCCCTGTTAAGGGACACTGGGTGTGTTCTCCTTGGTTTGGCTTGGGGTTCCTCCCGGAACCGGGGTTGGTTTGCGCCCCTTTCTCCCTGTTATCATCCGCATGTACAGAGGTGATGTGGAGACCAGCCTTTGCTCGAGTGGTTTTGACCTTGAAATAACCCCTTGCCTTATTGTCCTAAGGCTGTTGGTGAGTCTAGAAGCTCTAACGTTGTTTATGATTTTTTCCGTGTTGGCTCCTTTGGGAGTGGGATTTCAACAAGGGGTGGTCTCTTCCTTAGCTCGGGACTTGGGAGTTTTTCTCGTTATCTGTGTTGATCTGGATTTTGCATTATATCCTCTGGTCTGGGTTGTATTTCAGACGGGTGTTGAGTTTGCGGGTATTGTTTGTCTAAACAATTGGGGTTTTGGACCTGTTCTCCCTGGGGCTTCCGGGTTGCTGGCATTCATTCAGCATTTTCCCTTGTGGATCCCGTTGTGGGTTGTTACCGGAGCTCTAGGCTCCAGGGTTGGTTCTGGGTTCCCCAGTTCCTGGAAACTTGGGCTATGTCTTTTTATTCGGATGACTTGACCTGGTCTTGGTTGGCCAGGTTTTCTGAGTGTCGTTGCTCATTGGGCTTGTTTTGCACCTTAGGCAGTTTCCCTTGGTCAGCTTGCTGTAGTATCCATTGAATTCACTGCTCTGCATGTGAATGGACTTGCAGTGTCACTGCTGCTACTATTTCACATTGCTTGCGTGTTAGCAGGCTAGTTTTTAGGGCAATCACTTTCTCAGGGCTTCTGAGTTGGGGATTGGTCTCTCCTTTAACCTGTGGCTTCGTGACTGGTGGAAGGTGCTGCCTTTTAGCCCTTTTCCCTTCTTGGTTGAGAGCTTAGTCTCCTTTTTATGGAGATATGGTCCCTTTCTTAAGGCTTCTCCTGGATCCGGAGATGGGACCCAGCGATTCCCTAGGTGAGAGGGATATTCTCTATGGGTTGTTACGTTCCATTTGGAGACTTGCTGGCTCCGTGTCAAGACTAAGTTGGACCTTTTGCTAGATCCTTTGGGTCTACGGTCCTGTTGTCTGTTCTAAGGAGTCGGGTTGCACCTGTGCTCTGTTGGATTGGCTGTGGCCATTCTTCCGCTCGTTTATTTGAGCTGGTTTTGGGGTTCTTCTGTTCCCCTGTTTCAGACCTTCCGTTGCTGGGGCTGGCCCGGCTGGGAGTAGGTTCTAGGAGATGTTCTCATCTCCAGGATCTAGGTGGGCATAGTAGCTAGCTCCCTAAGCTTACATGCAGAGGGTCTAGGATTGTTCTGGGCGTCACTTCTCTTTCTTGGGGGTTCTTCAGTGTTCCAAGTTCGGACTATGTGAGGACTCCATCTTCTGTTGTCAGTGTCCTCGGGGCTTTTTACTTTTAAAGTTTTCTTGGCTTCGGACAAAGCTGGTTTTTTTGTGGGCAGTGGTTTCAGGCTTGGTGCCCTCAGAATGGGCCGCCTATTGTACCCTCCCGTCTTGGCCTTCAGTGCCCTCTATAGCTTGGGTTTTGTGACATATGGGATATACATTCCTAGCAGAAGGGGGCAAAGCTTCCCAAACCTCAAATGCCTATAAATACACCTCCCACCTTACTCATACTTCAGTTTTACATACTTTGCCTTCTTAGAAGGTGGTGAAGCATGATGTGCTTGATTTCTTCTGTGAAAGGGGCTTCTAAGCATATTGAAGCCCAATTCCTCTCTAAGTACAGTGTTTGTCTGAGCGATGTGATGGGAAATTTATTCTAGGGCTCTCTGTAAATTCGGTCGCAGGGATTCATCTGCTGCCTCCCTTTACAGATCGACATTATACTCCTCTACCATTACCTCTGCTGATATGTTTCAGTACTGGTTTGGCTGTCTGCTATTTGTGTCTTACATGGTAAGTATATACTTATATATTGTTTGTATACATGCCTTGAGTCAGTAATTCAGTGCTCTTTTTTTAGCGACTTTATTTGTGGCTAAATATTTGTCTAGGTTGGTAGAGTCTGTGAAACATACAGAGTTTTTTTCTCTTTTACCCTCTCCCCCGCCCCACACACACACCCACAACTTCCCAGTCTTTTTCAAACTCTAATCTCATCTGCTTTGTTGATGTCAATGGGGCCATAGGCACAGGGGGTCTTTATGTAGAGATATGACTCTAAGAGAGGCTCCAGGGCAAAGGAATATCATGTTTGTTTGTGGCTAAAGGGCTGACAAAAAGACTTCATGGTAATTTGAGTGTGATATGAGGTTTATTAGAAAGTGCTGAGATCATACAGATTCAGTTAGAGAATATCTGAATGCTAAATCAATAGACATCACTTTGTACTGGACCCAATGCCAGCAAACCAATCTGGAGGCCTATGAAGGCCCTTATGAGGAGAGTCTTTCAAACCCCCCCCCCCCCCCCCCCCCCCCGTTTATGTTATATGAAGTATGCTGCAGTGCTATTGATAAATTACAGAACTCGCTAAAGATATCAGGATGGAGCATAACAATGTCTTGGTGATATTGTGATGTCATTGTTGTAGGATCACTTCCATAAACTTACCTTAATATAATAAAGTACTTCACTTTAGATCTGTGCTCCGCGAATGCAGGCGATGGTGGCCCTCCTCTAATGTTGCTAAAAAAGAGTGTGTTGGTGAAGAGCGAATTTCATACATCTATGGCTGCAGATGAAGGGGGTATGTTGGATGAAATGCCTATGTCTGATCTGGCTTCTTTTTTGAGACAAGCAGAGTGTGGGCCCCTGGGAGATAATTGGATATTTAGTCTCCTTGGTCCTTTAGTTTAGTCTCCGCAGCAGATAATCAATGGAGTCTGGGCAGGGAATGCTACTTTTCTGCCTTTGTTTAAAGGAGGCGTTCATGGGCAGATTGATGGCCAGATAGCAGCCCTGAGTGGACTAGGTGAAGATGGCCCCAATTACATATAAAGTGTATGTGATCTTGAAAGATGGGATGAGATCTAAGCTACAAGTGTTTTTCCTCCAATCGTTTATGACTTAGACTGGAGACAATTGGTTAATGTTTATTTAAATTAAAAAGTTAGATACCCAGGATATAGTAATCCTTGTATATAAAGAATGGGACTTCAGCACTCTTTTAGATGATATCAAAAAATATTTTATTCATATATATCCATAGATAGGCGTTTTCTGTTATCATGGCATAAAAAATACACACACATCCCTGAAATAAAGTGCAAATAAGTGATATCTCAAAAAGTGCAAGGA
This sequence comes from Bombina bombina, assembly GCF_027579735.1. Classification (NCBI taxonomy): domain Eukaryota; kingdom Metazoa; phylum Chordata; class Amphibia; order Anura; family Bombinatoridae; genus Bombina; species Bombina bombina. The sequence goes on from NC_069503.1 coordinate 1,004,747,131, forward strand.
TAAGTAACACTATGTATCAAAACATATACAAAACTAAAATCTTAAAGACAAAGCTGGCGTCCCAGAAAATTGCTTTTCACAAATTGCCTTTCAGTGCAAGCTTATATTCAGTCATGCATCAGTGATTCAATGATAAAAGCAAGCAGGTAAGCAACTAAGCAGGATGTAAAGTCATGGCATGCATAGGGAAGCAGCGTAAGGAAAGAGGTCAGTTGTTAGCAGTAAAGGCAGTCGGGACAGCAAGCAACACAAAGCAAGCTCCACATAATCGATTCTGTGTTTGTAACAACAAAATTATACCTCTCCTTAGTGTATTTGTGACCATATAGAAATGTCCACGCTGTAAACAATTTTCAAACCATGCCAGGTCACTGCAAAAGGATCAGAGCACATCCGTTTCATGTAAGCACTTGAAAATTCTTACAAGCCAAGCATCGGGTGTCAGAGCGCCTAGCCACCACCTACGTACGTTTCACTCCCATTGGCTGATCAACAGGGCTTTGTCAGGGTGTAATTGCGTCATATGAGAATACTTAATTTATTCACTTCTCTTAGTCCAGCCTCATGACAAATAGCGAAATATAATTTGTTACATTTTAACAGCAAAAACCGCTAATCTATAAGTGAGACATATGTGGAGAACCCACAGCGTTCACCCCATATATAATACATAAGTATGCAGACTGAAACCTAAAAAGAGAAGACTTACAAAAGCAAAGGTGGTGTTATAAACACCACTCTCGTATATACAAATTGCAGTAATACGTTTTCTTCCTTAAAGCCTTTCTCTAAGAAACAGCCTTTTAGAATTTCAGCTTGTTCAAAATACACTTTATCATCTTTACAATTTCTTCTTATTCTATGAAATTGTCCTTTTGGTCCGTTTTCTATCCATCTTCTTTGATGGCAACCATCTAAACCAATATAGTTTTTTACATTAATCTTTTTGAAAAAGATATTGCACCATAATGAGTTTATTTTTATTTTTTGAGATATTGTGAACTCCTACGTCGTTGATACACTATCCTTTTTCATCATATTTATTTTTGTTATTTTTTTGTTTGTGTTTGCAAATTATTTACCGCAAAATTGACTGCTCTATCAGAAATCATGAAAGTTTACTTCTGAATTTGCTGTTCCTTTAAGTTCATGGTACACAGAAATTAGGATGTTTTGGATCAACCACTTGTATATAAACATATGTTTTTCTTGTCCTATTGGCTATGCTTGTGTGTCATTTTTTTTTTAGGATATTTGTACCTCTGTATGCAACTGATATGTTAAACAGTATCATGTAGTTAACATGGTAAATTTTGCACTTTTTCTTAGAATCTCGACCTCTCTCAGTTCCTGCTAAGATTTTCCAAACCCCTGGAGAAGACAGCAGGACTCCAGAGGACAAAATGAAAGAATTCATTGGAGTTGTGTGGAGTGCTGTTAAGCGTTTGACCCTTCAGGTAAGATTACAATGAAATAACCAAAAGCACAACAGTGTGTTGAGCCCTGATAACACTTAATAATTTATTTTCTTCCAAAATAGTAAATAAAAATTGCTTCAGTTTAAATTTCTTGAATGTTTTGATTACATTTAGCAATAATGCTTACAAACCTTTCTTTGAAGGCAAGTCAATATTTGGTAGCAAGCTTTAAAAAATGCAAAATAATCTTTCCACTTAGTGCCGTGTATACCACCATCATCATTCTTAATTCATTTTTAAAATGACCACACTCTTGATGAAATCTCTCTGCTTCAGTATATGCGATCCACTGCCTGTTTATGTATTATCTCATGTCAAAGTCAACAAGCCATCATCCCTTTTAAAAATCATAGCACAGTTGTGTTATCGAAAATCAAGAATTTTGCACAAAACCCTCATGAAGAAGGTAGATGATACAGAGGTTTTGGACCAACAGGGATCCAAATTTGGAATTGTACAATGAGGTGAAGAAAGCTCTTGAGCCATTAAGAGCGTGTACACAGACCATCTCATGAATACTGGTCTATATTTCATTTTGTCACTATTTTCATTCAGTTGTTATCCATCAATATTGCTGGACTGAACCAACATTTTCACATTCTCTTCACATAGCTATAAATATAACTGTCTGGTAGCACACCTATATAGTGGCAAGTCGTCAAGTCCAACTTTTATAAAGTTGCTGTTGTTTGCATGTGTCAATTTACATATGAACACCAATAATATCTTAGTTATCAGTTATTTCCTGCCATAATATGACATAATATGGTTCAACTATTTTTTTTTAATAACTTTGTCAATGGGTATGCACCATGCACCAGCATTTTAAACACAACACTTGCTCATGGAGCCTCTGGTGCTTGTACCATCTGGGAATGACGCAATTTGTTAATTGCTGATATGATACAAGCCCCACTAGTGATCTGAGCAGCTGCATTATTTAAAATGTGGGGCAGTGACAATATCTAGCTATGTTTCACATGCACATGCAGAAAAAATGTTAACACTAAAACAGTGATAACTTTTACTAGAAGCATGTTTGCTAATACATGTATATTGCAAATATGTCTCTATTCAAAGATGTAATTCATCTATGTGCATTTAAATTTGACTGGAATGTCCCTTTAATTATTTATATAATATAAAGAAAAAGTATACGGTTGTTCTGTCACTGTTGTTTTTTTTCTTTTGTGCCTGCAGCTCTCTTTAAAGGCATAATTTTTATTTTAACCCGTTACAGAAGCCAGTTGGTAAAGCTGTACATCTTTATACTGGGTGCCACAATCATGTTATGCACGTATTGTTGCATTGTGTGACTGGATTAGTGCACTTTCACAGATCATTTACATTGCTGACTTATTGATAACTGTACCATTGTTGTTTGCATTTAGCTTGCACAATAGAAAGAAGAAGAGTTATTTATTTATTTCTTTCATGTAATTAGCAAGAGTCCATGAGCTAGTGACGTATGGGATATACATTCCTACCAGGAGGGGCAAAGTTTCCCAAACCTCAAAATGCCTATAAATACACCCCTCACCACACCCACAATTCAGTTTTACAAACTTTGCCTCCTATGGAGGTGGTGAAGTAAGTTTGTGCTAGATTCTACGTTGATATGCGCTCCGCAGCAGGTTGGAGCCCGGTTTTCCTCTCAGCGTGCAGTGAATGTCAGAGGGATGTGAAGAGAGTATTGCCTATTTGAATGCAGTGATCTCCTTCTACGGGGTCTATTTCATAGGTTCTCTGTTATCGGTCGTAGAGATTCATCTCTTACCTCCCTTTTCAGATCGACGATATACTCTTATATATACCATTACCTCTGCTGATTCTCGTTTCAGTACTGGTTTGGCTTTCTACAAACATGTAGATGAGTGTCCTGGGGTAAGTAAATCTTATTTTCTGTGACACTCTAAGCTATGGTTGGGCACTTTGTTTATAAAGTTCTAAATATATGTATTCAAACATTTATTTGCCTTGACTCAGAATGTTCAACTTTCCTTATTTTTCAGACAGTCAGTTTCATATTTGGGATAATGCATTTGAATTAATCATTTTTTTTCTTACCTTCAAAAATTTGACTCTTTTTTCCCTGTGGGCTGTTAGGCTCGCGGGGGCTGAAAATGCTTCATTTTATTGCGTCATTCTTGGCGCGGACTTTTTTGGCGCAAAAATTATTTTCCGTTTCCGGCGTCATACGTGTCGCCGGAAGTTGCGTCATTTTTTTGACGTTATTTTGCGCCAAAGATGTCGGCGTTCCGGATGTGGCGTCATTTAGGCGCCAAATAATGTGGGCGTCTGATTTGGCGCTAAAAAATATGGGCGTCGCTTTTATCTCCACATTATTTAAGTCTCATTTTTTATTGCTTCTGGTTGCTAGAAGCTTGTTCTTTGGCATTCTTTCCCATTCCTGAAACTGTCATTTAAGGAATTTGATCAATTTTGCTTTATATGTTGTTTTTTCTCTTACATATTGCAAGATGTCTCACGTTGCATCTGAGTCAGAAGATACTACAGGAAAATCGCTGTCTAGTGCTGGATCTACCAAAGCTAAGTGTATCTGCTGTAAACTTTTGGTAGCTATTCCTCCAGCTGTTGTTTGTATTGATTGTCATGACAAACTTGTTAAAGCAGATAATATTTCCTTTAGTAATGTACCATTGCCTGTTGCAGTTCCCTCAACATCTAAGGTGCAGAATGTTCCTGATAACATAAGAGATTTTGTTTCTGAATCCATAAAGAAGGCTATGTCTGTTATTTCTCCTTCTAGTAAACATAAAAAATCTTTTAAAACTTCTCTCCCTACAGATGAATTTTTAAATGAACATCATCATTCTGATTCTGATGACTCTTCTGGTTCAGAGGATTCTGTCTCAGAGGTTGATGCTGATAAATCTTCATATTTATTTAAAATGGAATTTATTTGTTCTTTACTTAAAGAAGTACTAATTGCTTTAGAAGTAGAGGATTCTGGTCCTCTTGATACTAATTCTAAACGTTTGGATAAGGTATTTAAAGCTCCTGTGGTTATTCCAGAAGTTTTTCCTGTTCCTAATGCTATTTCTGCAGTAATTTCCAAAGAATGGGATAATTGGGTAATTCATTTACTCCTTCTAAACGTTTCAAGCAATTATATCCTGTGCCGTCTGACAGATTAGAATTTTGGGACAAATTCCCTAAAGTTGATGGGGCTATTTCTACCCTTGCTAAACGTACTACTATTCCTACGTCAGATGGTACTTCGTTTAAGGATCCTTTAGATAGGAAAATTGAATCCTTTCTAAGAAAAGCTTATCTGTGTTCAGGTAATCTTCTTAGACCTGCTATATCTTTGGCTGATGTTGCTGCAGCTTCAACTTTTTGGTTGGAAACTTTAGCGCAACAAGTAACACATCATGATTCTCATGATATTATTATTCTTCTTCAGCATGCTAATAATTTTATCTGTGATGCCATTTTTGATATTATCAGAGTTGATGTCAGGTTTATGTCTCTAGCTATTTTAGCTAGAAGAGCTTTATGGCTTAAAACTTGGAATGCTGATATGGCTTCTAAATCAACTCTACTTTCTATTTCTTTCCAGGGTAACAAATTATTTGGTTCTCAGTTGGATTCTATTATTTCAACTGTTACTGGTGGGAAAGGAACTTTTTTACCAAAGGATAAAAAATCTAAAGGTAAAAACAGGGCTAATAATCGTTTTCGTTCCTTTCGTTTCAACAAAGAACAAAAGCCTGATCCTTCATCCTCAGGAGCAGTTTCAGTTTGGAAACCATCTCCAGTCTGGAATAACTCCAAGCCAGCTAGAAAGGCAAAGCCTGCTTCTAAGTCCACATGAAGGTGCGGCCCTCATTCCAGCTCAGCTGGTAGGGGGCAGGTTACGTTTTTTCAAGGAAATTTGGATCAATTCTGTTCACAATCTTTGGATTCAGAACATTGTTTCAGAAGGGTACAGAATTGGTTTCAAGATGAGACCTCCTGCAAAGAGATTTTTTCTTTCCCGTGTCCCAGTAAATCCAGTAAAAGCTCAAGCATTTCTGAATTGTGTTTCAGATCTAGAGTTGACTGGAGTAATTATGCCAGTTCCAGTTCCGGAACAGGGGATGGGGTTTTATTCAAATCTCTTCATTGTACCAAAGAAGGAGAATTCCTTCAGACCAGTTCTGGATCTAAAAATATTGAATCGTTATGTAAGAATACCAACGTTCAAGATGGTAACTGTAAGGACTATCTTGCCTTTTGTTCAGCAAGGGAATTATATGTCCACAATAGATTTACAGGATGCATATCTGCATATTCCGATTCATCCAGATCATTATCAGTTCCTGAGATTCTCTTTTCTGGACAAGCATTACCAGTTTGTGGCTCTGCCGTTTGGCCTAGCTACAGCTCCAAGAATTTTTACAAAGGTTCTCGGTGCCCTTCTGTCTGTAATCAGAGAACAGGGTATTGTGGTATTTCCTTATTTGGACGATATCTTGGTACTTGCTCAGTCTTTACATTTAGCAGAATCTCATACGAATCGACTTGTGTTGTTTCTTCAAGATCATGGTTGGAGGATCAATTTACCAAAAAGTTCATTGATTCCTCAGACAAGGGTAACCTTTCTGGGTTTCCAGATGGATTCAGTGTCCATGACTCTGTCTTTAACAGACAAGAGACGTCTAAAATTAATTACAGCTTGTCGAAACCTTCAGTCACAATCATTCCCTTCGGTAGCCTTATGCATGGAAATTCTAGGTCTTATGACTGCTGCATCGGACGCGATCCCCTTTGCTCGTTTTCACATGCGACCTCTTCAGCTCTGTATGCTGAATCAATGGTGCAAGGATTACACAAAGATATCTCAATTAATATCTTTAAAACCGATTGTTCGACACACTCTAACGTGGTGGACAGATCACCATCGTTTAATTCAGGGGACTTCTTTTGTGCTTCTGACCTGGACTGTAATTTCAACAGATGCAAGTCTCACAGGTTGGGGAGCTGTGTGGGGATCTCTGACGGCACAAGGAGTTTGGGAATCTCAGGAGGTGAGATTACCGATCAATATTTTAGAACTCCGTGCAATTTTCAGAGCTCTTCAGTTTTGGCCTCTTCTGAAGAGAGAATCGTTCATTTGTTTTCAGACAGACAATGTCACAACTGTGGCATACATCAATCATCAAGGAGGGACTCACAGTCCTCTGGCTATGAAAGAAGTATCTCGAATTTTGGTTTGGGCGGAATCCAGCTCCTGTCTAATCTCTGCGGTTCATATCCCAGGTATAGACAATTGGGAAGACAAGGGTAACCTTTTTGGGTTTCCAGATAGATTCAGTGTCCATGACTCTGTCTTTGACAGACAAGAGATGTCTAAAATTTATTTCAGCTTGTCGAAACCTTCAGTCACAATCATTCCCTTCGGTAGCCTTATGCATGGAAATTCTAGGTCTTATGACTGCTGCATCGGACGCGATCCCCTTTGCTCGTTTTCACATGCGACCTCTTCAGCTCTGTATGCTGAACCAATGGTGCAGGGATTACACAAAGATATCTCAATTAATATCTTTAAAACCGATTGTACGACACTCTCTGACGCGGTGGACAGATCACCATCGTTTAGTTCAGGGGGCTTCTTTTGTTCTTCCGACCTGGACTGTAATTTCAACAGATGCAAGTCTTACAGGTTGGGGAGCTGTGTGGGGGTCTCTGACAGCACAAGGGGTTTGGGAATCTCAGGAGGTGAGATTACCGATCAATATTTTGGAACTCCGTGCAATTTTCAGAGCTCTTCAGTCTTGGCCTCTTCTGAAGAGAGAATCGTTCATTTGTTTTCAGACAGACAATGTCACAATTGTGGCATACATCAATCATCAAGGAGGGACTCACAGTCCTCTGGCTATGAAAGAAGTATCTCGAATTCTGGTTTGGGCGGAATCCAGCTCCTGTCTAATCTCTGCGGTTCATATTCCAGGAATAGACAATTGGGAAGCGGATTATCTCAGTCGCCAAACGTTGCATCCGGGCGAATGGTCTCTTCACCCAGAGGTATTTCTTCAGATTGTTCAAATGTGGGAACTTCCAGAAATAGATCTGATGGCTTCTCATCTAAACAAGAAACTTCCCAGGTATCTGTCCAGATCCTGGGATCCTCAGGCGGAGGCAGTGGATGCATTATCACTTTCTTGGAAGTATCATCCTGCCTATATCTTTCCGCCTCTAGTTCTTCTTCCAAGAGTAATCTCCAAGATTCTGAAGGAATGCTCGTTTGTTCTGCTGGTTGCTCCAGCATGGCCTCACAGGTTTTGGTATGCGGATCTTGTCCGGATGGCCTCTTGCCAACCTTGGACTCTTCCGTTAAGACCAGACCTTCTGTCGCAAGGTCCTTTTTTCCATCAGGATCTCAAATCCTTAAATTTAAAGGTATGGAGATTGAATGCTTGATTCTGGGTCAAAGAGGTTTCTCTGACTCTGTGATTAATACTATGTTACAGGCTCGTAAATCTGTATCTAGAGAGATATATTATAGAGTCTGGAAGACTTATATTTCTTGGTGTCTTTCTCATCATTTTTCCTGGCATTCTTTTAGAATTCCGAGAATTTTACAGTTTCTTCAGGATGGTTTAGATAAAGGTTTGTCCGCAAGTTCCTTGAAAGGACAAATCTCTGCTGTTTCTGTTCTTTTTCACAGAAAGATTGCTAATCTTCCTGATATTCATTGTTTTGTACAAGCTTTGGTTCATATAAAACCTGTCATTAAGTCTATTTCTCCTCCTTGGAGTTTGAATTTGGTTCTGGGGGCTCTTCAAGCTCCTCCTTTTGAACCCATGCATTCATTGGACATTAAATTACTTTCTTGGAAAGTTTTGTTCCTTTTGGCCATCTCTTCTGCCAGAAGAGTCTCTGAATTATCTGCTCTTTCTTGTGAGTCTCCTTTTCTGATTTTTCATCAGGATAAGGCGGTGTTGCGAACTTCTTTTGAATTTTTACCTAAGGTTGTGAATTCCAACAACATTAGTAGAGAAATTGTGGTTCCTTCATTATGTCCTAATCCTAAGAATTCTAAGGAGAAATCGTTGCATTCTTTGGATGTTGTTAGAGCTTTGAAATATTATGTTGAAGCTTCTAAGTCTTTCCGAAAGACTTCTAGTCTATTTGTCATTTTTTCCGGTTCTAGAAAAGGTCAGAAAGCTTCTGCCATTTCTTTGGCATCTTGGTTGAAATCCTTAATTCACCATGCTTATGTCGAGTCGGGTAAAAATCCGCCTCAAAGGATTACAGCTCATTCTACTAGGTCAGTTTCTACTTCCTGGGCGTTTAGGAATGAGGCTTCGGTTGATCAGATTTGCAAAGCAGCAACTTGGTCCTCTTTGCATACTTTTACTAAATTCTACCATTTTGATGTGTTTTCTTCTTCTGAAGCAGTTTTTGGTAGAAAAGTACTTCAGGCAGCGGTTTCAGTTTGAATCTTCTGCTTATGTTTTCATTAAACTTTATTTTGGGTGTGGATTATTTTCAGCAGGAGTTGGCTGTCTTTATTTTATCCCTCCCTCTCTAGTGACTCTTGCGTGGAAAGATCCACATCTTGGGTAGTCATTATCCCATACGTCACTAGCTCATGGACTCTTGCTAATTACATGAAAGAAAACATAATTTATGTAAGAACTTACCTGATAAATTAATTTCTTTCATATTAGCAAGAGTCCATGAGGCCCACCCTTTTTGTGGTGGTTATGATTTTTTTATAAAGCACAATTATTCAAATTCCTTATTTTATATGCTTTCGCACTTTTTTTATCACCCCACTTCTTGGCTATTCGTTAAACTGATTTGTGGGTGTGGTGAGGGGTGTATTTATAGGCATTTTGAGGTTTGGGAAACTTTGCCCCTCCTGGTAGGAATGTATATCCCATACGTCACTAGCTCATGGACTCTTGCTAATATGAAAGAAATGAATTTATCATGTAAGTTATGTTTCTCCTGTTAAGTGTAGTCAGTCCACGGGTCATCCATTACTTATGGGATTATATCTCCTCCCTAACAGGAAGTGCAAGAGGATCACCCAAGCAGAGCTGCTATATAGCTCCTCCCCTCTACGTCATACCCAGTCATTCTCTTGCACCTAACTAATAGATAGGACGTGTGAGAGGACTGTGGTTATTAAAATTAGTTTTTATATCTTCAATCAAAAGTTTGTTATTTTAAACAGCACCGGAGTGTGTTGTTTTTTCTCAGGCAGCATTAGAAGAAGAATCTACCTGAGTTTATGTATGATCTTAGCGGTCGTAACTAAGATCTATTTGCTGTTCTCGGCCATTCTGAGGAGTGAGGTAACTTCAGATCAGGGGACAGCGGGCAGGGTTCACCTGCAAGGAGGTATGTTGCAGTATATTATTTTCTAAGGAATGGAATTGACTGAGAAAATACTGCTAATACCCATATAATGTAAGTGCAGCCTTAAATGCAGTAATAGCGACTGGTATCAGGCTGATATATATGTATGTTACACTGAGGTATTTCTGGGGAATGGAACTTCACTAAGAAAATACTGTGTACATTTAACTTATATTTGAGCCCCCACTGCAGTGTAAGCGACTAGCAGCAGGCTTATTAGTATCATTTAATAATTTTATTTTAAAACGTTTTACTGGCATGTTAATCGTTTTTCTCTGAGGTACTTGGTGATAAAATCTTTTGGGCATTATTTTTCCACATGGCTGTCGTTATTTTTGAATAAATTCAGTTTGCTGAGCTTCCCCACTGCTATAATATGAGTGGGAGGGGCCTATTTTGGCGCTTTCTTGCGCAGTAAGAATTCATTCACAGTCTTCCTATTCCTTCCTCCATGATCCAGGACCTCTCTACAGAGCTCAGGGGTCTCCAAAACTAGTTTTGAGGGAGGTAATCACTCACAGCAGACCTGTGAGACTGTGCTTTGACTGTGATAAAACGTTTTTATATCTATTATCCGTTTTTGGGTATTAAGGGGTTAATCATCCATTTGCTGGTGGGTGCAATCCTTTGCTAACTTATTGCATTTATTGTGAAAATTTGGTTGCTATAACAAATTTGGTTCATTGTAATTCTACTGTGACAGTTTATTAGTGTTTCTTAAAGGCACAGTAACGTTTTTTATATTGCTTGTAATTTTATTTGAAAAGTATTTTCCAAGCTTGCTAGTTTCATTGCTAGTCTGTTAAACATGTCTGACACAGAGGAAACTCTTTGTGCAATATGTTTAAAGGCCAATGTGGAGCCCAATAGAAATTTGTGTACTAATTGCATTGATGCTACTTTAAATAAAAGTGTACATGTAAAGAAGATTTCACCAGACAACGAGGGGAAGTTATGCCGACTAACTCTCCTCACGTGTCAGTACCTGCGTCTCCCGCTCGGGAGGTGCGTGATATTGTGGCGCCAAGTACATCAGGGCGGCCCATACAAATCACTTTGCAAGACATGGCTAATGTTATGACTGAAGTATTATCTAAATTGCCAGAAATTAGGGGTAAACGCGACCACTCTGGGGTGAGAACAGAGTGCGCTGATAATATTAGAGCCATGTCTGATACTGCGTCACAATATGCAGAACATGAGGACGGAGAGCTTCATTCTGTGGGTGACGGATCTGATCCAAGTAAACTGGACTCAGACATTTCAAATTTTAAATTTAAGCTTGAGAACCTCCGTGTATTGCTAGGGGAGGTATTAGCGGCTCTGAATGATTGTAACAAGGTTGCAATTCCAGAGAAAATGTGTAGGCTGGATAGATACTATGCGGTACCGGTGTGTACTGATGTTTTTCCTATACCTAAGAGGCTTACAGAAATTATTAACAAGGAGTGGGATAGACCCGGTGTGCCTTTTTCACCCCCTCCTATATTTAGAAAAATGTTTCCAATAGATGCCACCACACGGGACTTATGGTCCCTAAGGTGGAGGGAGCAGTTTCTACTCTGGCTAAGCGCACCACTATCCCGGTGGAGGATAGCTGTGCTTTTTCAGATCCAAATGGATAAAAAGTTAGAGGGTTACCTTAAGAAAATGTTTGTTCAACAAGGTTTTATATTACAACCTCTTGCATGCATTGCGCCTGTCACGGCTGCGGCGGCATTCTGGTTTGAGTCTCTGGAAGAGACCATTAACTCAGTTACATTGGATGAAATTACAGACAAGCTTAGAGTACTTAAGCTAGCCAATTCATTTATTTCCGATGCCGTAGTACACTTAATTAAACTTACGGCTAAGAATTCAGGATTCGCCATTCAAGCGCGCAGAGCACTGTGGCTTAAATCTTGGTCAGCCGATGTAACCTCTAAATCTAAATTGCTTAACATACCTTTCAAAGGGCAGACATTATTCGGGCCCGGTTTGAAAGAAATTATCGCTGACATTACTGGAGGTAAGGGTCATGCCCTGCCTCAAGACAGAGCCAAACCTAGGGCTAGACAGTCTAATTTTCGTGCCTTTCGTAACTTCAAGGCAGGAGCAGCATCAACTTCCTCAGCTCCAAAGCAGGAAGGAACTGTTGCTCGCTACAGACAGGGCTGGAAACCTAACCAGTCCTGGAACAAGGGCAAGCAGGCCAGAAAGCCTGCTGCTGCCCCTAAGACAGCATGAAGTGAGGGCCCCCGATCCGGAAACGGATCTAGTGGGGGGCAGATTTTCTCTCTTCGCCCAGGCTTGGGCAAGAGATGTCCAGGATCCCTGGGCTTTAGAGATCATATCTCAGGGATATCTTCTGGACTTCAAAGCTTCTCCTCCAAAAGGGAGATTTCATCTTTCAAGGCTGTCAACAAACCAGCTAAAGAGAAAAGCGTTTCTACGCTGTGTACAAGACCTTTTACTAATGGGAGTGATCCATCCAGTTCCGAGGTCGGAACACGGACAAGGGTTTTACTCAAATCTGTTTGTGGTTCCCAAGAAAGAGGGAACCTTCAGACCAATTTTGGACTTAAAGATCCTAAACAAATTCCTAAGAGTTCCATCGTTCAAAATGGAGACTATTCGGACAATCTTACCTATGATCCAAAGGGGTCAGTACATGACCACAGTGGATTTAAAGGATGCCTACCTCCACATACCGATTCACAAGGATCATTATCGGTACCTAAGGTTTGCCTTCCTAGACAGGCATTACCAGTTTGTAGCTCTTCCCTTCGGGTTAGCCACGGCTCCAAGAATCTTTACAAAGGTTCTGGGCTCTCTTCTGGCGGTACTAAGACCGCGAGGAATTTCGGTAGCTCCGTACCTAGACGACATTCTGATACAAGCGTCAAGTTTCCAGACTGCCAAGTCTCATACAGAGTTAGTTCTGGCATTTCTAAGGTCGCATGGGTGGAAGGTGAACGTAGAAAAGAGTTCTCTAAGGCCACTCACAAGAGTTCCCTTCTTGGGGACTCTTATAGATTCTGTAGAAATGAAAATTTACCTGACAGAAGACAGGTTAACAAAACTTCTAAATGCTTGCCGTGTCCTTCATTCCATTCAACACCCATCAGTGGCTCAATGCATGGAGGTAATCGGCTTAATGGTAGCGGCAATGGACAATAGTACCTTTTGCACGCCTGCATCTCAGACCACTACAATTGTGCATGCTAAGTCAGTGGAATGGGGATTACTCAGATTTGTCCCCTATGCTGAATCTGGATCAAGAGACCAGAGATTCTCTTCTATGGTGGCTTTCTCAGCCACATCTGTCCAGAGGGATGCCCTTCAGCAGGCCAGACTGGACAATTGTAACAACAGACGCCAGCATACTAGGTTGGGGCGCTGTCTGGAATTCCCTGAAGGCTCAGGGATCATGGACTCAGGAGGAGAGTCTACTTCCAATAAACATTCTGGAATTGAGAGTAGTTCTCAATGCTCTTCTGGCTTGGCCTCAGCTAGCAACTCTGAGGTTCATCAGGTTCCAGTCGGACAACATCACGACTGTGGCTTACATCAACCATCAGGGAGGGATAAGGAGTTCCCTAGCGATGATGGAAGTCTCAAAGATAATTCGCTGGGCAGAGTCTCACTCTTGCCACCTGTCAGCGATCCACATCCCAGGTGTGGAGAACTGGGAGGCAGATTTCCTAAGTCGCCAGACTTTTCATCCGGGGGAGTGGGAACTTCACCCGGAGGTATTTGCACAACTGCTTCGGCGTTGGGGCAAACCAGATCTGGATCTCATGGCGTCTCGCCAGAATGCCAAGCTTCCTTGTTACGGATCAAGATCCAGGGACCCGGAAGCGGTTCTGATAGATGCTCTGACAGCACCTTGGGTCTTCAACATGGCTTATGTGTTTCCACCCTTCCCGATACTTCCTCGTCTGATTGCCAGGATCAAGCAGGAGAGAGCATCGGTGATTCTGATAGCGCCTGCGTGGCCACGCAGGACCTGGTATGCAGATCTAGTGGACATGTCGTCCTGTCCACCATGGTCTCTGCCTCTGAGACAGGACCTTCTGGTTCAGGGTCCTTTCAAACATCCAAATCTAATTTCTCTGAGGCTGACTGCATGGAGATTGAACGCTTGATTCTATCAAAGCGTGGATTCTCGGAGTCAGTGATTGATACCTTAATACAGGCTAGGAAACCTGTTACCAGGAAAATTTACCATAAAATATGGCGTAAATACTTACATTGGTGCGAATCCAAGAGTTACTCATGGAGTAAGGTTAGGATTCCTAGGATATTGTCTTTTCTACAGGACGGCTTAGAAAAGGGTTTATCTGCTAGTTCGTTAAAGGGACAGATCTCAGCTCTGTCCATTCTTTTGCACAAGCGTCTGTCAAAAGTTCCAGACGTTCAGGCTTTTTGTCAGGCTTTGGCCAGGATTAAGCCTGTGTTTAAAACTGTTGCTCCGCCATGGAGCTTAAATTTAGTTCTTAATGTTTTACAGGGTGTTCCGTTTGAAACCCTTCATTCCATTGATATCAAGCTGTTATCTTGGAAAGTTCTGTTCCTAATGGCTATTTCCTCGGCTCGGAGAGTCTCTGAGTTATCAGCCTTACATTGTGATTCCCCTTATCTGATTTTTCATTCAGACAAGGTAGTTCTGCGTACTAAACCTGGGTTCTTACCTAAGGTAGTCACTAACAGGAATATCAATCAAGAGATTGTTGTTCCATCATTGTGCCCTAATCCTTCCTCAAAGAAGGAACGACTTCTGCACAATCTGGACGTTGTCCGGGCCCTGAAATTCTATTTACAGGCAACTAAAGATTTTCGACAAACTTCTTCGCTGTTTGTCGTTTATTCAGGACAGAGGAGAGGTCAAAAGGCTTCGGCTACCTCTCTCTCCTTCTGGCTTCGTAGCATAATACGTTTAGCCTATGAGACTGCTGGACAGCAGCCTCCTGAAAGAATTACAGCTCATTCTACCAGAGCTGTGGCTTCCACTTGGGCCTTTAAAAATGAGGCCTCTGTTGAACAGATTTGCAAGGCTGCAACTTGGTCTTCGGGGAATGTGATTAGAATGTCAGGTGTCTGTGAAAACACTCAGACAAAACTAAAAAGTCTGTGGCGCTGAAAGGACAGCTGAACTATTCACTATATGGCTGTTGTTATTGAGTCCCAAATAAATATAAGGGGTATGGTAGATGTATATACAAAATTTTATTAGTTACAATTAATAGATGTGTAGACTAAAATATCTACAGACACTATAAAAAAATGGAGGTTTAAAAAGTAAAGGTAAACTTGATTACAGGGGTAAAAGAGTGCAAAATTCATATAAAGGATAACTAAAATACAATCATACAGAAATTTTGCTCCTAATTAAAATACAATACAGTAGTAAACAGATGAAAAAAATAAATTAAAGAATAAAAAACAGTGTAGTATACAATTTAAAAAATGCAAAACAGAGATACAGATGAAACGTTTGATCCTTCATATGTTTAAAAAGTCAATTAGTTTATTCCTCCAGCATTGCTCATCGATCCTAATGCAGGAGGATATATGAGACAAGAAGAAATTGCTTGTCAAAAGCAGACCGATAATTCAAGTAAGGTATGACACTTTAGTACTTACACCGGAAGGTGTCTGACAGCTCTCCTGGCACCGGTCTCAGTTGCTGTGTTCTGTCTGTTTCCTCCTTTCACAGCCCGGTTATGATTTGGGTAGAGTGTTGGATCAGTGTCACAGTTCCCAGGGATTTGCAGGCAGACAGTTCTGCTTGTATCAAAAGTTTTTCAGCGTAGAAGAGTCTCTCCTAAGCGTGTATTGGCGCTTAGCTGTAATAGTGCCGGTTGGCGTTCCAAGCACAATCTGTACAGAGACAGCGTGTGTGGTCAGTGGATACGGATCCTCAGAGGGATCAGAAGATAGAGCAACGCGTTTCGGCTAGCATGCCTTTGTCAAGCTCATACTTGCATAATTACAGAGGTGCCTTTTAAAGTTATATTTGATTGGATGATAGGATGATTATTTAATTGCTGCTAATTTATTGATTTCTTATTGAGTAGCTATTTCTTTATCGAAAGGGATTATATAAAGAAAAAAAGGGGGGGAACGTTACAATTCATATTGGTCTTATTTATGTTATATTCAATTAGTTATTTGTTATTAAGAGGCACCTGTTTGTAATATGCTCACAATCTTCATTATTGAGATATACAAATTTCATATAGATTAAAGTACTTTAAAAGAGCAAATACACAAATTTCTTATAGGTTATAGTACTTTTGAAAAGCAAAGAATGGTACAGGCAATGTGGTGATTTTTTCTGCATTACTTAAAAACTGCATTGCTTGTGTTGAAGTGGAATAAACTTTTATTTTAGTGTTCAGAAATTCCCGGTTTCTATATTTGGATTTTTTGGATTTTTTATTATTACTTATTGTTTATTATGAAGAGAACCAGAGGGGTATATGAATAAGGGATGGGGAGATGGTTATGATTGATCATTTTATAATGGATCTATGGAAAATTTGTATTTAATTGAGCAATTCATAAAAAGACTTGTGATAAAATGTTCATGAAAGATTCTGTAAAATAGATAGAAGAATTCTCGTTCAAAAAGTCGTGGAGTGATTTTATCATAGATAATCCATAAAAAAATTCAGAAATGATTCATAAAAATTCATGAAAAAATCTTAAAAAATCTTAAAAAATTAATGAATTTCATAAAAAAAATTTTTTTTTTATTTAAAAAATTTAATAAAAAATTCATTTATATTAAGTTTAGGAAAATAGAAGTGGTAGTTGGGTTAGTTCTTTGGATATTATATAATTTGATAAACCCTTTTAGAGTGATATAAATTCTTAAAATATTATGTAATTTTTCAACAAAGAAAAAAGGGGGGGGGGACATGTACAATTGGAATTGTTAAACATTCATTATCTATTGGGCAGTGTGGGTTATAGGCAATTATAACATTATTTATTGAACAATGTGTGTTATAGGCAAATATTAATCCTAGGGGAGATCACAAGAAGAAGCAATGATGTATGTTGTACAGTATTCCTGATTTAATGTATTTCTAAGTTTACTCAGTTAAAGCAATTTTCAGGTGTCATCACCGCATATGGTGAGCACATATGTCCACTAGTTCGAAAAAACAAATTCGACAATGTGTGCACTATTGGCGTATCGTGACGTTTATAAATAGTATATTGCTATCTACTAGATATTCTCATAGGAGATATATAAATATTCTCATTGAGGGTATGTGATGTATTAGTGTCTGGCTGATACTCATATTCGGAGTGGGTTATATATTGTTTTTTAGGAGATAACCACCTATATCTGTAGGCCTCTAATCACTCTGTTTTGTTTGCGCATTCTATCCACACACTGCAACTTGGTCTTCACTTCACACCTTTTCCAAATTTTACAAATTTGACACTTTTGCTTCTTCGGAGGCTGTTTTTGGGAGAAAGGTTCTTCAGGCAGTTGTTCCTTCCGTGTAAGGGTCCTGCCTTGTCCCTCCCGTCGTCCGTGTACTTTTAGCTTTGGTATTGGTATCCCATAAGTAATGGATGACCCGTGGACTGACTACACTTAACAGGAGAAAACATTATTTATGCTTACCTGATAAATTCCTTTCTCCTGTAGTGTAGTCAGTCCACGGCCCGCCCTGTTTTTTACGGCAGGTCTAAATTTTAAATTAAACTCCAGTCACCACTGCACCCTATAGTTTCTCCTTTCTCGTTTGGTTTTGGTCGAATGACTGGGTATGACATAGAGGGGAGGAGCTATATAGCAGCTCTGCTTGGGTGATCCTCTTGCACTTCCTGTTAGGGAGGAGATATAATCCCATAAGTAATGGATGACCCGTGGACTGACTACACTACAGGAGAAAGGAATTTATCAGGTAAGCATAAATTATGTCTTTTCTGCCCCCACTATGCATAGTAGGTGCATCTGAAGTGCTGCTATTACTTGCACTCACATAGCCCACAGGTTATAAGTAGGTACACCATTGATGAGGTACATCATAGCCAGGGGACACACACGCAGTATTATTCCACCTTGATTACATAGACTTTTTTTTACTTAGTCTAGTAATTATAGAATTATTGTTATGTGGTAATAGCTTCTTTATTCTTATTTAGCTAATTCACCTGGGACTTTCATCTCAATGAAAATTGTACCCTCTCTTTTATACACAGTAAAAGGAATTTAACTCTTTGGCAATGTGAGGGGGAGTATTTTTGTGTATTTTATATTTTTTTCTGCACTGAATTAGCATGGCAGTTACAGTTAATAACTGGGCTATTTCCATGAGACTTTCTTTGACAGATCAAAGAAGGTTGAAGCAGTCTCTTTTTGTTCCCTCAGTTGTTCTTTGCATGGAGGTGTTAGGTCTCATGATTACTGCATTGGATGCTATTCTGTTTGCACATGAGGTCTCTTCTGCTTTGTATGCTTCAGCAATGTTGCAGGGATCAAACTCAGCTGTCTCAAAATATTTATCTAGATCACAGAACAAGTCAGTCCCTGTCTTGGTGGCTGAATCATCAGCTTATTATGCAGGGGCTTCTTGTGCTCGTCCTATTTGGACTGTGATCACTACAGATGCAGGTCTTTCAGGTTGAGGGGCCGTCTGGGGGTCTCAGAGGGCACATGGGTTTGTATTCCAAGGGAGGCGAGGTTGCCAATAAATGTTCTAGAACTCCATACAATTTTCATAGCCATTCAGAGTTGGTCTCTTTTGATAAGGGAGTCTAATCTCCGTTTTAGACAGACAATGTCACAGTTGTGGCCTACATCAATCATCAGGGGGGACTCTCAGTTCCCTAGCCATGAAGGAAGTGTTTCAAGTTCTTTCCTGGCAGATGCCAATTGTCTGATTTCTGCAGTTCATATTCTTGGAGTGGACAACTAGGAAGCATATTTTTTCGTTAGTCCTTGGATCCAGGGGAGTGGTCTCCCCATCTGGATATTTTCAGATAGTGGATCTTTGTAGTCTCCCAGAGATAGATCTGATGGCCTCTCAGTTGAACCACAAACTTCCAAGACACCTTGCGAGGTCCAGGGATCCTTAGGCAGAGTTTGTGGGTGCTCTGGTGGCTCAATGGTCGTTTCAAGTAGCCTATGTTTTTCCTCATTTGGTTCTGCTACCCAGAGTGATTGTCTGGATCAGGCAAGAGGAGGCATCAGTAATTCTGATAGCTCCAGCATGGTCTCACAGAGTTTAGTATGCATATCTGGCTCTGATGTCCAGTTACCTAACTTGGCCACTTCCTCTGCGCCCAGATATTCTGTCGCAGGGCCCGTTTTAAAATCTGGATCTCAAGTCTCTAAGTTTAATGGCATGGAGATTGGACAGTTAGTTCTTATGCAGAGACATTTTTCTGATTCTGTTATTGAGTCTTTATCATATGTATGTGAGGCCTTTAATTGTTGTTGTATGGATAATGGCTTTTCCTGGCATTCTTAAAAAATTTCTAGGATTTTGCAGATTTTGAACGATGATTTAGATAATGGTTTATCGGCCAGAGAAGAAATCTGACCTTTCAGTTTTGTTCCACAAGAAGATTTTGTTCAGGCTTTGGCTAGAATTAAGCCTGTTATTAAACAAATTTCTCATTATTGGAATCGAAATTTAGTATTGAAGGTTTCACAGGCTCCTCTATTTAAGCCTATGCATAAGGTGGGTATTAAGCTTCTTTCTTGGAAGTTTTTGTTTCTTTTTTGCTATCTCTTCTGCTAGAAGAGCCTCTGAGTTGTCCGCTCTTTCATGTGATCCTCATTTTCTTATTTTTTCCTCAGGATAAGGCAGGTTTAAGGACCAAATTTAACTTTTTACCTAAAGTTGTGTCGTCAGATAATATAAGAAGATAAATTGTTGTCCCTTCTTTTTGTCCTAATCCTACAAATTCTTCAGAAAGGCTTCTTCATAATTTGTATGTCGTAAGAGCATTGAAGTATTATGTAGACACTACTAAGGATTTCAGACAAACTTCTAGTTTGTTCACTCTTCTTGTTCCAGGAAAGGGCAGACAGCTTCTGCTTTTTCTCTGGCTTCTTGGTTGAAACTTTTGATCCATAAGGCTTACTTTAAAGTAGGTCAGCCTCCTCCTAAATGGATTACTGCTCATTCTACCAGATCAGTTGCCACTTCTTGAGCTTTTAAGGATGAGGTTTCAGTTGACCAAGTTTTGGGTGGAAAAATTAGAGTAATACCTTGTTTTTCTTTTGGTTCCATTGGGGTTGTGGGTTTAGTTTCATTATGAAAAAAAGATGTTCTTTATATCAGTCACTTATTTCTCATTACACGTGGACTCCACTGCTTGGGTATTAGTTCCCAGGAGTAATGGATCATGGACTGTTGTCACCACTTATATGAAAAGGAAAAAAAATATATAATTTATGCTAACCTGATAAATTAATTTCTTTCATGGTGGTGGCAATACTTCAGACTAAAATACCAGAGAGGTGGGATTGATTAATTGCTATTAGATTTTTGGGAATCTTTGCCTCATCCTATTGGCTAGGAGAGTCCAGAGATGCAGAGAGAGTCTTTCTGCGAAACCATCCCAACTCATATTAACAGCTCCACAAGCAATTGGCGTTGATGAGTTTGGCTGCTTGCTTTCTTCTCTCAAGTCCATGGCGGAGGCAATGCTACTATCCGTCACACTTGAAGGGCCGTGTTCCTGTTTTCTTCAGAAATGTGCTGTATTATGTTTCCCGAGGGGTTACCACCTCGCGGGTCTCAATTATGTCTCAGGGTCTCAGTAGTAGTATCTTGGAATCAAGGGTAATATCTCCTGAGGGGGTTTATTGAACGGGGGGGGGGGTTTAATCATGTTTGTTATGTGATTCAACCTGCTTATGTGTAGTGTTTTTAGGCTCATGGCTTGTGGAACATAACATTTTTTTCAAGCGACGCAGCCTTTTGGTTGGGCACACTTTTTTGGACTATACGGCTCACTTTGTGACCGGGGTGTTCACGTGTTTTGCTTTTCATTTCCGTGTTCCTGACTGTGTGGCGATGGAGAAATTCTGGTCCGCTGGTGTCTGGTACATAGGAGGTGGTGAGTGCCCCAGCCACAGGGGTGTCTGGTGCCGTTTAGATTTTGTATCTGGCCCATTCTTGTATCAATATCCTAGTTATGGAGGAATCTGATATTGCGGAGACGGACGTCTCTGTTTTATTTTCTACTCCTTGTGCAGAATGCATTTTGCC
The DNA here is from genome assembly GCF_027579735.1 of Bombina bombina. Taxonomy (NCBI): domain Eukaryota; kingdom Metazoa; phylum Chordata; class Amphibia; order Anura; family Bombinatoridae; genus Bombina; species Bombina bombina. The sequence goes on from NC_069503.1 coordinate 1,004,768,216, forward strand.
CAGGATGGTACTAGCCTACCAGTTATGTTCTGAATGCCGTATTAGAGTGCTCAATTCCTCCGGATCAGGGAATCAAGGGGCAGCTGAGCCATCCTCCTCTGGGGGTTCTGTCCCTCGAGTGGCGAGTTCCCTTTAACATTCTCTTACTACGCATGCAGGTGACCCAGACTTTGCTTATCCTTCTTCGGAAGGTGGCTTGTTTCCCCCAGGGGGTTTCGGCACAATGTTGCATGTCCATAATCTTGGCGCTGGTGAATCTACAGCTTCCAGAGGGTGGAGATATTGTTTGTGTTCCGGTTTCCGGGGCTCTTCAGGCATGGGGCCTGTTCAGCTCTCTGGGGGAACAACTATCCCTCAGTCTACAGGAGGTCAACCTTCGGGGCCGGAGGCGTCTTTTGCTCTGGCGGGGGTATGCTGTGCTTTTTTATATAGACTGGGGCGCCTTCGTGTCTTATTAAGGCACGCTTTGGTGTCGGTAGCAGAGCCTTTTGTGGATGGGTTGGAGAATCCTCAGTCTTCTTCTGAATAGCCTTCAGCATTAGATATAAGGAGATGTTGAATCTTCTTATAGTCTTGTTAGTTGTGTATCGTCCAGTTTTTGAGCTTGGAAGAACAGGGTCCCTGTTGGGCTGGCTGTTTTTTCATAGGCGATACCGTAAGGGGTGCCTCCTTTTATTTTATCCAATAGGATGATATTTTATTTTGTTAAAGCTCATGTTAGTTACATTTTCCATGGAAGATGGAAAATGGAAGATGGTTCTAGGATGTGTTTAGTCCTATGTTTACTGTTGCTCTCCCCCGTTCAGGGAGATTAATATGCGGCCTTGACAGTGATGGCCCTGGTTTCAGGCTGGTCCTGATTGGGTTCTGTTAACTTCTGTCGTGAGGCCTAATTCAGTCATGCGGCACTTGTTCTGCTGGGTTGGTCCGGTTTTGGTGCAAAGTGCTCTGCATTGTTCACTTGTTTTTCTACAAGTTTTCAGCGACTGGGGCTCGCGGGACAGCTAGCTCAACATTCTAATGCACCGTGGCTACTCTGTACTGTAGCAAACCGAGGGTCGGCGTTCGTTCCCCAGCAAGGCCTACTCGGCCTTTCCTCCTTTCGAGGTTGATAAAATGAGTAGCCCCTTGAGTATCTTAAAGGGGCTTCGCCACGCTTTACTGGTACATTCATATTTAAAGTTCCGCTGCGACTCTCTGTTGTAGACGACATCCTGTCGGGACTGGAGTGTTTCTCTCCCGTGTGGGTTAGGGGAATGTAGGACTTGGTTCCTTTTTTGCCGGCAGTTTCCGTGCGACTTTTAACGCCTTAGCTCCTTTGGAGAGTTGGACATCGGCAAAGGGTGGTCTCTTCCTTGGGTCGGGACTTGCGAGTTATTCTCGTTATCCGGGTTGATCTGGATATTGCATTGATATCTCCCTGTGGGTCTGTTTTTTTATATCATATCGGCGGTTAAGTTCTCGGTTATTGTTTGCTTAAACAATTGGTGGCTCGGACCTATCTTCAGCCTGGTGCTTCCCGTTGATGAGGCTTCACTCAGCGTTTTCCCTTGTGGATCCCATTGTGGGTTGTTACCAGACTTTTAGACTCTATGGCTGGTTCGGGGTTCCCCAGTTCCAGGGAACTTGGGCTATGATCTTTACTCTGACTATTTGAGTGCCAGTGTTCATTGGGCTTGGCTTACGACTTTATGGTCGGTTTCTCTTGGATAGCTTGCCGTAGTAACCTTATGGATTCACTGCTTTGCAGGTTTTCAGGGTTTTCAGTGTCACTGCTGCAACTATTGCACATTGGATGTGTGTTAGCAAGCTAATTTTTTAGGGGAATTCCTTCCAAGTTCGTTTGCTTTGGAGATTTGATCTCTCCTTTAACCTGTGGCTTCATGTCTTGAGGGCAGGGGTTTTGCCTTTCTGGCCCTATCCTTTTTCTTAGGGTGGGGGCTTATTCTCCTTCGTATGGAGGTGTGGTCCCTTTCTTATGGATTCTCCTGGATTCAGGAGGTTGGAACTGAGAGTTAACCTTCAGAGAGGGGTATTCTCTCAGGGTTGTTTCGTTTCATCTGGAGTCTTGCTAGCTCCGTGTCAAGACAATGTTAGGCCCTTTGCTAGATTCCTTTGGGTCTACGATCTTGTCATCTGTTCCTAAGGAGTTCGGTTGGCACCCGTGCTCTGTTGGGATGGCTGTGGCCATTCTTCCGCTCATTTTTGAGCTGATGTTGGGGTTCTTCTGTTCCCCTGTTTCAGACCTGCCGACACTTGGGCTTACCCGGTTGGGAGTAGGTTCTGAGATGCGTTGTCATCTTCAGGATCTAGGTTGGCATAGTGGCTAGCTCCCTGGGCTTGCAAGTAGAAGGTCCAGGGTTCCAATCCACCTTCGAGTTCTGGTTGTAACCTCTCATTCTTGGGGTTGCAGTGGGCCTCGTTGAGGTTATGTACTTCCCCCTTTTGGAGACCTATGTTTAGGTCTGGCGGCTTAGATTGCCTAGAGTGTGCTCTATGTGGGAGGTATTTTTTGCAATCTGTTTTCTTGCTGGCTTGCTTTTTACTTTACTCAGCAAGTATTCTTTCTGTGTCATCCTGATGATGACTGCGTGTTCTTGACTCAGGGTTTTTCATCTGGGTCTGTTACATGTTTTTTTTGTGTCAGAATACTTCAGTATTCTACATTCTGACGATGTGAGGACTCCATCTTCAGTTGTCTTTCGGTGCTTTGCACGATGTGGAGAGAAAAGTTTCTCTGTTCCTGTTCTAAACCTCTGGTTTCTGCTTGGTCTGGGCATAGCCTCCCCTTGTTTGTCAGGACCCATTTGGGTCTTTGTGAGCTGGGATCGCTATTGGGTTGTTTTTTTTTCCAAAGTTTTCACGGCTTCGGACGAAGCAGGGTTTTTGTTGGGTAGTGGTTTCAGGCTTGGTGCCCTCAGAATGGGCCGCCTAGTGTTCCCTCCCATCTTGGCATTCAGTGTCCTCTGTGGCTTTGGTATTGTTTTCCCAAAAGTAATGAATACAGCTGTGGACTCTTTCCATTTAAGAAAAAACACTTAAATTATGCTTACCTGATAATTTTTCTTCTGATGGAAAGAGTCCACAGCTCCCCACCTATATTTTCACCTTTCACCCTGATATTTATTCTACTGTTCCTTGTTCCTCTGCAGAATGACTGGGGGATGAGGGAAGTGGGAGGAGTATTTAAGACTTTGGCTGGGGTGTCTTTGCCTCCTCCTGGTGGACAGATTCTGAATTCCCAAAAGTAATGAATGCAGCTGTGGACTCTTTCCATCAGAAGAAAAGAAACTTATCAGGTAAGCATAACATCTAGCTTCCCAGGTTTTTTTGTGAGGTTCTGGCAGAGTTTCTGGATGTTCTTATAGCTCCTTGGTTTTTTCATTTAGCTTATATCTTTTTTCCTTTGGTTCTTTTTCCAAAGTTGATCCTAGGATCAGGTAGATTAGATCATCTGTATTTCTTTTTACTCCGGCCTTGTAATATTTCTGGTTTGTGTATCTAGTTCAAAATGTCCAGTTCTCCTTTATGGCTTCTTTCTCTGCGGCTTGTACTTCTGTCTCAAGATCTGTTTTTTCATCAGGATCTCAAGTTTTTGAACTTGATGACTTGCAGATTGAACATTTAGTTCTGTTTCTGTAGTTGAGATTTTAGTTTAGACAGGAAGGTTTTCCATAAGGTTTGGAAGATCTTTTTTTCTGGTGTATGGCTTATGATTTTTCCTAGTTTTCTTTTAGAAATCCTAGGATTCTGCTTTTTCCTCAGGATTGTTTGGATTTATTTGCCAGTTCTTTAATCCGTCTCTGTTGTTTTTGTGTCATAACAGGCACTTGGCTAAAAGAGTGATTTTGTCTCCTGCTGGATTTAGGCTTACTGTACCTTTAAGGAGTACATGATTTATATAAATGATTTATATAAATGATTTATATAAATATTTTTATAAATGATTTATATAAATATAATTTGCTGAATATATAATACACCATTATTATCCCATTGTTTAAAAGAAATAGCTCCATAACCTTCAGTTAAAGCCAAATTACCACATATAGGGCTAGACTACAAGAGGCACGCTAACTGTTGTGTGCAATCGATAAGGGGTATTTTGCGTGTCTTTGCCCACATAAGAAGTAGCCTGTGTATTATGAGTTGAAAGTAAAGGCATTTGCTTGAGCGCAATTAGATTTAACACGCGTCGGGATAGCGCAACTTTAGAACTCTGGTTAACTATTACGCAAAACAAAATAGTGGCACAAAACACATCAAAAATACATTTAACAGTACCATTACACTCATAATAATACTGCCTAATAAAAATTATTAAGATATATTAAATAAAAAAGTTATAAGTGCTCAAAGATATGAGGTCTGCAAAGGGCTTTAACATAGAGATAGATACATACACATATCTAAATATATGTGTGTGTGTGTGTGTGTGTGTGTGTGTGTGTATATATATGTGCATTGGAGCCCTTTGTAGTCAAGTAGCTGAAAACATGTAAAATCATATTTATGCAATATGCATAGTTAATAAAGTGTTTAACTGGGTAAATATTTTACATTTCATTGTCAGTCTGATGAAGGGGCACCACCCGAAACGTCATATTATTAAATTGACATTCTTGTTCATACTTTTATGGGCTTTACCTATTTCTATTGAAGTGTGTATGTCACTTGCACGGAGCACCCCGGTAGCTGCTGATTTGTGCTTTTTCATAGTGTGCCAACCCCTGCTTGCATAACTATATATATATATATATATATATATATATATATATATATATATATATATATATATGTATATGTATAGACATATATTTTAGCAAAGAAACATTAGATATATATATATATATATATATATATATATATATATATATATATATATATATATATATATATATAAATATGTATTTAAGAATACATAAAACATATTCTGCTATGTGAAGAACATTGTGATAGTAAAATATTCATGTTTCATGCCGGGTTAGTGCACTTAGTTAAACACGTTCGGGTTTGCACGCAAGTATAGGTTTTTTTTCCCCCACTTTTCACACTCCATTGAAGTTAGCGCTCAGTAAAAAAAAATAAAAAAATTACAACTTGTACACGGAATCACAAATTAAACGTGCGAGCGGGAGAGCTAAATACTCGTAATCTAGCCCATAGTCAAATATGATTACATTTAAAATGTAACATGCAAAAGATTGCAGATCTTAGAGCTTTTTTACATTTTATCGGGGGCAGCTGTCATTTCTTTGGGACTTCCATGTTCCGCCCTTTTTCTTAGAGAATTCAGTAAGTTCAGCTCTTGTGAAGTCTTCACTTTAACTTCTCTCAATGTTGGAGAAATTGTGATGATCAGAGCCATATAAATCTAGGCCAATGTCACTGGTTCATGGTAAAAAGAACAAATACAAATTCGTAAAGCAGGCCAAAAAAATACAAATGGAAGTCATTTAATTGTATTTCCAAAAATATTTTACATGCATTTGACAAATCATAGCTTAGAAAATTTGTTTTAAATTAATTGCAAACTTAAAATATTCCTTATTTTTGTGATCTTATTGGGCAAAGTCTTCACAAAAATAGACCAGTAAAACTTCCTTTTCTGTGAGCAAACATTTGTACACAAACATACGCATATGTGCATGCTTAGTAACCATGTGACGATCTTCTCTGCAGATTCCTAACCGGTACCACAAAACTAATTTTGGTTTGGAAAGATATTAGGGCTCAGTGATTGAAATGCATGTTTGGAATCAATTTTAAATTTAAAAATGTTTTTTTAAGCCACTGTGAAAATTATATAAAGCTTCTATGTTACAGCTAAACATTAAGGGCTCTATCCACAGGAAATATTATGCACCTCTTTCTTATCCACAAGTTAGCATAACAGATTTTTAAACTATACTGATATTCACTAAATTCTTGGCTCAGATAAAGGATTCGTGTTTTGATATAGAAAAACAGGATGAAGCTTTAATTATAATATTCCGTCTAGTTCATATAATTTAAACAGACTAATCTTTTGTCTTAATCTGTAGAACCTGTTTTATGGTTATTAAACACAGAAAGGTACATTTTCTTACTTACTTTAGTTCCATGATCTCAGTCCAACAAGAATTATGGGCATGAGAGTTTTTGGAATTCTGGACTTGGAATTCTGCCACTCACTCCCACAAGTAATACTTTCTGTAAACCACAGTCATAGCCTTCCTTGCTATTGTGTTATTCCTTGAGACAGCTCTTGAAAGTGTTCACTCATCTATTGCCAGAGTGGACAAAAATGCATGGCTCCTGATAAGCTAATAGTAATAATAAAAAAACAGACAATGCCAATGTAATAATTGCTTATTTTTTCCCATAGTAAAATATTTTTCTCTTAAGTAGAGGAATTTACAGTTATTTCTGTTTGTGGCTTGAGAAAAGTCAGCTATTCTCTTCATTATGTAAAATCCTGAAAGGATTTCTCTAAAAAATAATGAGCTGTCTTGGATCCCAAATCTTATATCTTTCTAGTTTCAAATGCTGTCAATGCACCATAGTTTAAAATACCTTTAAAACACAATTTAAAGGGATGTTAAACAATAAATAATTTTTTATAAGCATGGTATAAAGGTTATTCCCTGCCTCCTTCTAGTCATGGGTGCTGCTATGTTAAAGTCTATTTTTCAGTATATTCCAGTACAACTCTCCTTCAGATACCTGCAGTGTAGCCTAGGTTCCATAATGGCAGCATCCATGATAGGAGGGAGGTGCATGAAATGTATTTAGTGTCCTTTTCATTCAAACCTTTTAAGGGACATAATATCCATGTGCTAAATAACTGAAATTGATGCAGCATATCTGCATAAAAATATCTCTTTAACATCTCTAGGAAGATATTTTATCTCAAAATTTCTTCAGCTCACCAGAGCAATTGCTGTTTGAGCAGTTGCCTTTCAGCTATTCTTTTTATTGTCATCTGTAAAGAGAAAAAAGTGCAGGCCTTCAGCATCATCAGTGCTGAGATCACACATTGCTCTAATGTGACCTAGTGGTATTTCATAGCAAACTTCCTTAAACTGAGGAGGGAAAAAAAGTGATTTTGTGTGCAAATGCCAGATGCACACTCGCTTGCAAGTCCCAGGACAAGCATCCTGATTGGATGCCTAAAGGACATTTTGTGGTAATATATAGAAATGTGCAGTTGATATTTTCTAGTCATCTTTATACAGATATGCTGCATCACTTTCAAATTATTTAGCATTTGGATAACATGTCCCTTTAATTCTGAAAATATGTTATAGTTACTTTTAAATGCTAATGCTTTAGATTTATCTTGCGCTCTACGACTACTAGTGGTGTACACTGCCTCATCCCTTTTTGGAGCAGTTGGTATTTGTAATCTTTATTGACATCTTCAGATGCAGATATGGATTGAGAAGTCTGAATAATATTAGCACTGAAAGTGAGATTTTTTTCATTAAATGGTGAGAGTCGACGAGTCATCACATGTGGGATTAAAGCCCAGTCCTATAAGAGGCAATACACAACAGAGCTTTAATCCCTCCAACATTCTCATGATTCCTTAGTCATTTTTTTTTGCCTATAGCAAGAAATGATGGTGCTGATCTACACATTAATTGAAACCCATTATCCCCCTGAAAGTGTCAGAAATAGTGCAGATGGGATATAAGGGAGTACATTGGCAGTTAGAGTAATTATCCAGCAGGAGTTTTTCACTTGTCTGCCGCTGTTGTCACTTGGACATTTCCTGTAGCCTCCTCGTATTGGTGCATCAAAATACTCTTTCCTTAGATGTTTTAGTGTGTACTACACAGTATGGGCTACTGGAAGCAGGTCTCCTGCTGACATGTAAGTAGGTATTTGCACTCATATAGCCCACAGTTTATTAGCATAAACATGTACTAATGATTCACATAGCCTGGATATATAGTTACATACATCAGATAGCATTACATATAGTTTTAGGCACTTTTGGATACTGTAACACACATACAGTAACTCTCTAACTTTTTCGGTGCAAGTTTTAATCACATACCAGAGCTCTGATTCTCATTCTCAACATGCTTTCAGATGATCAGGATAATTTCTGAAGCTGGGGTGTTCTTTTCAGAAGTTTCTGAACTTCCTTTGGTGCAGATCTCAGGGAGTTAACTTTTCTTTCATAAAGGTGGTGAAAGTCCACAAGCCATTACTCCTGAGAATTCCACTCCTGGCCAATAGGAGGAAGCAACGGTTCCCAAAACCCTCTCACCTAACTGATAAACTAGTCTTATCATTGCCTCCACAGGACGAAGGTCAAGAATTAGCCTTTACAAATGTAACAGCTTCTGTAGAGCACGTTGTCTGGCATGCATATGTTGACTTTTTAGCACGCGTCGGTTTTGCTCATGTAGGCTATTAAGTGTGCTTCGGCTATCTGTACGTTGATAATTGGTTAGCACTGTAGGCTTTTTGTCTATACTTGATGGTTTTTATATTCCCCTTCATTATACCAAGCTGTGTCAGGTTAGCACATGTCGCTTTATGCTTTTTAGCACTTTTTTAAATTGTTTTTTTCTTCCCCCCCCCCTCCCTTTATTATTTAGTTGCTGAATAGCGCTTCTCTGTTTGCATTGGCATTGCCCTGTGGAGGGGGTGGGATTTTTAATACTTTCAATAGATGCTTATTTTGTAGGTTTATTTGATACAGTTGTGCTCATAGGTTTACATACCCTGGCAGAATTTATTATTTCTTGGCCATTTTTCAGAGAATATGAATGATAACACAAAAACTTTTCTTTCACTCATGGTTAGTGTTAGGCTGAAGCCATTTATTATCAATCAACTGTGTTTACTCTTTTTTTAAATCATAATGACAACAGAAACTACCCAAATGACCCTGATCAAAAGTTTACATACCACAGTTCTTAATACCGTGTATTGCCCCCTTTAACATCAATGACAGCTTAAAGTCTTTTGTGGTATTTGTGGATGAGGCTCTTTATCTTCTCAGATGGTAAAGCTGCCCATTCTTCCTGGTAAAAAGCCTCCAGTTCCTGTAAATTCTTGGGCTGTCTTGCATGAACTGCATGTTTGAGATCTCCCCAGAGTGGCTCAATGATATTTAGGTCAGGAGACTGAGATGGCCACTCCAGAACCTTCACTTTATTCTGCTGTAGCCAATGACAGGTCGACTTGGCCTTTTGTGTAGGATCATTGTCATGTTGGGATGTACAAGTACGTCCCATGCACAGCTTCTGGGCTGATGAATGCAAATTTTCCTCCAGTATTTTTTGGTAACATACTGCATTCATCTTGCCATCAATTCTGACCAAATTTCCTGTGCCTTTATAGCTCACACGTGCCCAAAACATCAGCGATCCACCTCAGTGTTTCACAGTAGGAATGCTGTACCTTTCATCATGGGCCTTGTTGACTCCTCTCCAAATGTAGCGTTTATGGTTGTGGCCAAAAAGCAAAATCTTGGTCTCATCACTCCAAATGACTTTGTGCCAGAAGGTTTGAGGCTTGTCTCTGTGCTGTTTGGTGTATTGTAAGCGGGATACTTTGTGGCATTTGCTTAGTAATGGCTTTCTTCTGGCGACTCGACCATGCAGCCCATCTTTCTTCAAGTGCCTCCTTATTGTGCATCTTGAAACAGCCACACCACATATTTTCAGAGAGTCCTGTATTTCACCTGAAGTTATTTGTGGGTTTTTCTTTGCATCCCGAACAATTTTCCTGGCAGTTGTGTCTGAAATTTTAGTTGGTACACCAAAGGCTTAGCACCTGTCTTATATCCTTATGTTGCCAAGTCCAAATTTAACCCCACTGCTATGTGACCTTAATAAATTGTACCCATCACAGAATTTCAGTTCACACTTTTCAAACTTCACTTCTGGGTTAAACACTCACATTCGCCCGTTGTCCGGAACTCATCTCCCTCTTTTACACAAAAACCCGGTGTTCACCTGTGGTCTGCTTTGGAGACTCCACTATCGCGGAAGCCCGGCTCGTCCTTACTCGGCGTTCTGTGTTTCTCTGTTACCCCTTCGTGTGTGTGCTCGTTGACGTCTTGGGCGTGCTTCCGTCACAATACCTGCAGTGGGGCGTGGTGGAAATCGCTGCCGTGTGTGCACTTTAGTGATTACTCAGGTAATTCTCAATGAACAAGAAAAAAGGCACCTTCACGGTTATGCGGTTAAAAAGTCTTTAGTTTATTTCTTGAACAGCAAAACAAATTCTTAAGTTCAGCTCAGGATGGAAAGTTTGGGTTGTTCCCAGTGACCCACCTAAGTGGGTCACTGGGAACAACCCAAACTTTCCATCCTGAGCTGAACTTAAGAATTTGTTTTGCTGTTCAAGAAATAAACTAAAGACTTTTTAACCGCATAACCGTGAAGGTGCCTTTTTTCTTGTTCATTGTGAAATTTTAGTTGGTCTACCTGACCATGGTTTGGTTTCAACAGAACCCCTCATTTTCCACTTCTTGATTAGAGATTGAACACTGCTGATTGGCATTCTCAATTCCTTGGATATCTTTTTATATCCCTTTCCTGTTTTATACAGTTTAACTACCTTTTCCCGCAGATCCTTTGACAATTATTTTGCTTTCCACATGACTCAGAATCCAGAATTGTCAGTGCAGCACTGGATGAAAGATGCAAGGATCTGTCAGGAGTCCAGAAATTCATTGACCTTTTATACACACACACTAATTACAAGAAAACATCACAGGTGAGAATGGTTACCTTTAATAGCCATTCAAACTTTTTTGTGTCAACTTGTGTGCATGTTATCAGGCCAAAATTCCAAGGGTATGTAAACTTTTTATCAAGGTCATTTGGGTAGCTTCTGTTGTCATTATGATTTAAAAAGAGTAAATACAGTTGATTGATAATAAAGGGCTTCAGCCAAACACTAACCATGAGTGAAAGAAAAGTTTTTGTGTTATCATTCATATTCTCTGAAAAATGGCCAAGAAATCATAAATTCTGCCAGGGTATGTAAACTTATTCACCTATTTTTTTTTCTAGGAATTTTGTGTTTAAATGCTTAATTATTACTTGCCTGCCACATTAATTTGTTTTTTTTTTTGTAGTTTATAGTTTATGCCTGTTTTACATGATGGACCATACTGGATCTGTCCCCACTTCTTTAAATATTGGTTCCTTGGAAGCTAGATCCACTGCACACTTTCCTACTAATATTAAATGTGTTTTTGCAAGCTTATTGTATATATGATATGTAATCCACTTGCTCAGCTTTCCAATTCTTGTATGAATTATTTAATGTATTCTAATCAGATCAATGCAGCTCTTGCTTCTAAGGGTATCTGTATTCCCTCTGTTTGTTCTAACCAGAGGAGTTCTTTGGATTTTGCTCCAGGAGTTAAATATTTTTTTATGCTCAACTGTATCTGAAACATTGGTGACTATGCCTCCTCCAAGTAAGTGTAAAAGGTGAGTTTTTGATAATACTTCATCTAGCTTATCTGGTTTAAATAGGCCTAGGTCTGCTAAACTGAATGTTTTAGATTCTGGTTTCTCTAATTCATCTTCAAAGAGTAAAGTAGTTTCAGATTATCAGGATTTGGTCTCTGATCAAGCTACAGAATAATCCTCTTTTCTCTTCAAACTTGAGCATCTCTGTTCTCGCTTAAGAGAAGTTTTATGTACCTCAGGGGTTCAAGAGCCTAATGTTCCTGAGGAAAAGTCTGCTAAGCAATTGGATTTGATTTCTAAACCTTCTGCTAAATCACCGGAGATTATACTTGTTCCGGGTGCTTTTTTTTAAAATTATTTCTAAAGAGTGGTCTAAGATTGGTATCCCTTTTCATCCAGCTTTAAACTATAAATATATGTTTGCTTTGCTTGCTTCTTACTTAGAGCTTTGGGAAACTTTGGTAATCCTAAAGTGGATGGGGCTATTTCTACTTTGAAAGAAGCAGAATAGTAGTACATTTAGCCAAAGACCCTGTGGATAAGAATTTAGAGTTCTTATATAGGAATACTTTTCAGCAAGCAGGTTTTCTTTATACGCTAGCTATTAGTATTATTTCTGTTGCTGTAGCCTCTACTCTTTGGTGTGATAATATATCTGATGAGTTTTCAGATGAATCTGCTGGAGAAGAGTCTCTCTTTTGTCTCTTCCTTTTCACTTGAAATTTTGGTTTGGGCCTGGTCTGAATGCTATTATTTCTACTGTGACTTGAGGTAAAGGAGCTTTTCTCTCTCAGGACAAGAAGTCTAAGGGCAAGATCAGAGCTTCTAACAGATTATGTAATTTCCGTCAATCTAGGAACCAAAAGTCCTCCTCTTCCGCTCAGATACAGAGCTCTTACATACTTTATTGGAGGCAGAATTCAAATTGGAACAAGTCTAGATCTGGAATCTATGGGAGTAGTAGTCCCATTCTAATGTCAAAACAAGGCCATTAGTTTTATTTTATCCTCTTCATTGTTCCCAAGGAGGATGGAATTTACAGACCATTTCTAGATTGAAAAACTTTAACAAAGTTTCTCAAGGTTCCTACTTTCAAGCTGGAGACAATTTGGACTATTCATCCTCTTGTTTAACAAGGGTAGGTATTTTAGTCTAAAATAGACTTGAAGGATGCTTGTCTTCATATCACTATTCAGAGGGATCATCATCGGTTTTTAAGATTTGCATTCCTGGACAGGCACTTTCAATTTGTTGCTCTTCCATTTGGTCTGGCTACTGCTCCAAGAATTTTTACAAAAGTTTTTGGAACGCTCTTGTCTTTAATAAAAACTCAGGGTATTTTGGTGGTTTAAATCATCAGCCCATTGTTTGAAGGGCATCCTTTGTTTGTCCAAATTGGACTATGATCATGACAGATGCAAGTCTTTCGGATTGGGGTACAGTCTGGGGGTCTTCCTAAAATACATTTTCTAAATTCTACCATTTTTATGTCATTGCTTCCCATGAAGCAGAGTTTTGTAGGACAGTCCTTCAGACAGTTGTTTCTAGTCATTAAGTATTATTGTGTATATATTATATATAAAAGAGATAGAGAGGATAACAAAGAAAATAATAAAAAGCAGAAAGAAAAAGGGGGGGGGATGAATTTACATATAATTAAAACAAATATTTTGTCCCACCCTTATTACTTGTGAACTCCACAACTTGCTATTTGTTCCATTGGAGTAATGGCGTGTGGACTCTTGCCACTTTTATGAAAGGAAATATAATTTATGCTTATTTGATAAATGCATTTCTTTCATGGTGGTCCATGAAAACTGCCTATCTTTTTGACCATGAATGCAATTAATTTATCAGGTAAGCATAAATTATATTTCTTTCCTAAGACATGGAGAGTCCACGGCGTCATTCAGTTGTAGTCAATAGAGGGTTAAATAAATATAAATGTATTCACTAAGACTCTGAGGAGAGGTTGCAGTGTGTCATCAAAGATTGCCATTGTCTGTGAGGGAAAGGAGAAACAGACCACAGTTTTGGTGGGAAAAACAAACTTTATGTTTACCTGATAAATTTCGTTTTTTCTGGAAATGGAGAGTCCACAACGTCATTCCGATTACTAGTTGGAATATCACTTATGGCCAGCAGGAGGAGGCAAAGAGCACCACAGCAAAGCTGTTAAGTGTCACTCCCCTACCCATAATCCCCAGTCATTCTCTTTGCCTCTGTCAATGGAGGAGGTGCAGTTGGTGTCATTTAACTGAGTCCACGTCAATCTCTTCAGTATAGTTGTGGTGGCATTTAAGCAGTTAGGAATTTGTGAGGCGGTCCTTACTTTGTTTTCTAACATATTGCTGCCCTAGTTATAGAAAGCCAGAGTTGGTTACTCTGTTCTTTCTTTTTTCTGCAGTTCTCTGTGAAGAGTATGTGTCCTTTCACACCTTGTAAGCTGTTGTCCTGCCTGACAGCTGGATTGCAGGTAAGTGCTTTTGTCTTTTAGGTAGAGACTTGCACTAAATGAAGAATATCTGCAACTTTTATTGGAACATGTTGTATCCTTTATACAGGATACTTATAGGCAGGGTGCAGACACTGTATTGTGGAAGTGGAGACTAAGGGGTTAATTCTTTATTTTATAATAAGGCATTTCCCTCGTGTTCCTATTTGTGGCTCGTATATTTTACATTCATATGGGTTTATGAATAGTAGGAGGAGTTTATGTGAAGGGACTGTTGCGGTTAAACCATCTCTTAGAAAAGTGCACTTTTATTTTTAGCTGCACAGTTTCTAGCCGGAAGGTCATGTGACCCGCTTTTCCGCTTTAGTTTGTTAAGCGGAGCAGCATTTTCTCTGTTGCCGGCATTTCTGGGGTTCCATCATTCGTCAGGAGAGCTCTCTATTTCTTTTTGGCATATTTCAAAACGGAGGTCAGGTAAGACACCTCAGTCAGGTGTGGAGGTCCTGATTTAGTTTTTGATAGCTTGCGATACGTAGCGTTAAACACTCTGAGATACTTAAAGTGACAGTACCAATTTAAAATTATTAAATAAAATTTCTCAAATTTTGGGTTTTCTTTATTGAATATTATGAACATGGAACAAGACTCTATCTTTTGACAAATGCTTACTATGCCTTGAGGCACAGATTGTTTTGCATATGCAATTCTGTGCATGCTTAGCTAGAACTCTTGAATGTAAAGATAGATTGTTGCCTTCTGAGCCTAATGTCTCTCAGGATGATGCGGTTCAGGCTTTGCCACAGCTTTCTCCTCAAATGTCCCAAGCCTCAATGGTGTCACATACAGTGCCCTGCAGTTCCTCTTAGCCTCCTGGAGGAGTTTATGTGCCGTCAGATTTTGCGGCTCAGATATCTTCTGAGATATCTGCAGCATTATCTGATTTTCTCATGTTGGGGAAGCACAAGAGGAAATGTAAAAAAAAATTCAGAGTGTAAGGTGTCTGTTCCGTCTGCTGCTACACAGGTTGTCCTCTAATGGGGAGGATACCTCTGTAGCCTCTGAGAGTGAGCCTCAGATTTGGACAGTATAATTCCTTTATCTGATACTGAAGAATTTAACCCCAGATTTAAACTTGAACACCTTTGTGTATTGTTAAAGGAAGTATTGGCTACTTTGGACGACTCCGATACTTCTGTCGTTGTCAACCCTAAGAAATCTAGTAAACTTAATAAATACTATGATATTCCTTCCTCTGTGGAAGTATTTCCTGTTCCAGACCGTGTGACAGAGATTATTTTACAGGAATGGGAGAAGCCAGGGATACTTTTTTCCCTGTCTCAGGTTTTTAAAAAGATGTTTCCTGTTGCTGACTCCATTAAAGATTCATGGCGCACGGTGCCTAAAGAAGAAAGGGCTATTTCTACTCTGGCTAAAAGGACTACGAATCTTATAGAGGATAGCTGCTCATTTTAGGATCCCATGGGCAAGAAGCTGGAGGCTTATTTGAAAAAGATGTATGTTCATCAGGGTCTTCAATGGCAATCTGCAGTTTGTATTGCCACAGTAGCAAGTGCTGCATCTTATTGGTGCAATGCCTTGTCTGAATCAATTTGTTGAGACTCTGTTAGAGGAGATCCAAGATAGGATTACGGCTCTCAAACTAGCCAATTCCTTTATGTCTAATGCTAACATGCAAGTTATTAGTCTAGGAGCCAAGATGTCTGACTTCACTGTCCTAGCCCGCAGGGCTTTGTAACTAAAATCTTGGTTAGCTGATGTTACCTCCAAGTCCAAGCTTCTGGCGCTTCCTTACAAGGGTAAAACCTTGTTTGGACCTGGTCTGGCAGAAATAATTTCTAAAGATATGGGTGGAAAAGGGTATTTTATACCACAAGACTAGAAGAACAGACTTAAAGGACGTCAAAGTAATTTTTGTTCCTTTCGTAACTTCAAAGGTCAAAAGTTTTCTTCTTCCAAGCAGGAGCAGTCCAAGTCTTCTTCGAAACTCAATTAGTCTTGGAACAAGGGGAAGCAATCAAAGAAACCCGCAGCTGAGTCTAAGTCACCATGAAGGGTCGGCCCCCGATCCGGGATCGGATCAGGTGCGGGGCAGACTTTCCCTTTTTTGTCAACAATGGATATAAGATGTTTCAGATCCTTGGGCTGTGAAAAATAGTATCTCAGGGCTACAACATAGAATTCAAATCTCTCCCTCCCAGGGGCAAATTCCACCTCTCAAGATTATCTGCAGATCATGTCAAAAGAGATGCATTCTTGAACGGCGTTCAGGAGCTTTCCTCGCTGGGAGTAATTTTTCCAGTTCCAGTAAGGGAACAGGGTCTAGGATTTTACTCAAATCAGTTTGTGGTTCCCAAAAAAGAGGGAACGTTTCGTCCTATTTTAGATCTGAAGTGTCTCAGCAAATTTCTTTGGGTACCGTCCTTCAAAATGGAAACCATTTGTTCCATTCTTCCTTTGGTCCAAGAGGGTCAGTTCATGATGACCATAGACCAGAAGGATGCATATCTTCATGTTCCCATCCACAGGGATCATCACACAAATTCCTGATTTTCACTTTTCTAGACAAGCACTTTCAGTCTGTGGCTCTTCCGTTTGGCCTTGCCACAGCTCCCAAAATTTTCTCATAGGTTCTAGGGGTTCTCTTGGCAGTGGTCAGGTCTCGGGGAATTGCAGCGGCACCCTACCTGGATGATATATTGGTTCAGGCGCCATCTTTTCAACAAGCAAACTCTCATACAGAGATCTTGTTGTCTTTTCTACGTTCCCACAAATGGAAAGTGAATCTGGAGAAGAGTTCCCTTGTTCCAGCTACAAGGGTGGTTTTCTTAGGGACCATAATCGATTTCTGCTCTAAAATTATCTCTTCTTGCCTCTCTCTGTTCGGCCATCAGTGGCTCAATATATGGAGATAATTGGTCTGATGGTCGCTTCCATGGACATCATTCTCCTTTCTCCATTCCATTTTAGAGCTCTGCAATTATGCATGCTCAGACAATGGAACGGAGACCATTCGGATCTTTCTTAGGAGCATCTGTCTCAGGGCACATGCTTCCGGAGACCTTCCCGGGTGATCGTGACCATGGACGCCAGCTGCTAGGCTGGGTAACAGTCTTGGACTCTTTAAAGGCACAGGGACTATGCACTTGGAAGGAGTCTGCTCTCCCCATAAACATCTTGGAATTGAAAGTGATTTACAATGCTCTGATGGCTTGGCCTAAATTGTCCTTAGCCCGGTTTATCAGGTTCCAGTTGGACAACATCACCTCAGTGGCTTACATCAACCACCAGGGAAGAACTCGCAGTTCCTTAGCCATGAAGGAGGTGGCACGGATTATTCAGTGGGCGGAAGCTCACAATTGTTGTCTTGCTGCCATCCACATTCTAGGAGTAGACAACTGGGAGGCGGATTTCCTGAGCAGACAGACTTTTCATCCCGGGGAGTGGGCTCTCCATCCGGAAGTGTTCTCCAGTTTAACCCTCAAATGGGGGGTGCCGGAGTTGGATCTGATGCTCGTATAAATCAGGAGAGGGGGTCAGTAATTCTAATAGCTCCTGCATGGCCTCACAGTATCTGGTATGCAGACCTGGTGAAGATGTAATTTCTTCCACCTTGGAGGTTACCTCTGAGGATGGACCTTCTCACTCAGGGTCCATTACTCAATCCAAATCTTGTTTCTCTGAAGCTGACTGCTTGGAGATTGAAAGCTTAGTTCAGGCTAAGCGTGGGTTTTCTGAGTCTGTCATTGAGACCATGCTGCAGACTCACAAGCCTGTTACTCGTAAGATCTACTATAAGGTATGGTGTCAATACCTTTATTGGTTTGAATCGAAGGGCTACTCTTGGAGTAGGGTCAGGATTCAGAGAATTTTGACCTTTCTCCAGGAAGATCTGGAGAAACGGTAGTCAGTCAGTTCACTGAATGGTTAGATTTCTGCATTATCTTTTCTTCTACACAAGTGTCTGTCGGATGTGCCAGATGTTCAATCTTTTTGTCAGGCCCTGGTCAGAATCAGGCCTGTGTATAAACCTGTTGATCCCCCTTGGAACCTTAACCTTGTTCTTAAAGTTTTGCAGCAGGCTCCGTTTGAGCCAATGCATTCCATAGATATTAAGTTGTTATCTTAGAAGGTTTTGTTTCTTATTGCTATCTCTTCTGCTCTGAGAGTTTCAGAACTCTGGCTTTGCAGTGCGATTCGCCTTACCTTATCTTTCATGCGGATACGGCAGTTTTTTGTACTAAATTGGGTTTTCTCCCTAAAGTGGTTTCGGATAGAAATCTTAATCAGGAAATTGTTGTTCCTTCTCTCTGTCCTAATCCTTCTTCTCATAACTTGGATGTTGTACGTGCTCTAAAATTCTACCTACAGGCGACTAAGGGTTTGTTTCTCAGGAAAGCATGAGGGTCAGAAGGCTACCACTACTTCTCTTTCCCTCTGGTTGAGAAGTTTAATTTGTTTTGCTTATGAGACTGCTAGTCAGCAGCCTCCTGAGAGAATTACAGCTTATTCCACTAGGGCTGTCTCCTCTTCTTGGGGTTTCAAAAATGAAGCTTCTGTGGAACAGATTTGCAAGGCTGCAACTTGGTCCTCTCTGCATACTTTTTGCAAAATTTCCAAATTTTATACTTTTGCCTCGGCTGAGGCCTCTTTTGGGAGAAAGGTTCTTGAAGCGGTGGTGCCTTTTATTTAGGTCTGCCTGTCTTGTTCTCCCTCCCTATTTATTCCGTGTCCTCTAGCTTGGGTATTGGTTCCCACTAGTAAATGACGTTGTGGACTCTCCATGTCTTAGGAAAGAAAACAAAATGTATGCTTACCTGATAAATTTCTTTTCGGACATGGAAAGTCCACGACCCCACACTTTTTGAAGACAGTTATTTTTGACTAAACCTCAGGCACCTCTTCACCTTTGTGTTATTCCTTTTTCCATTTCCCTTTGATCAAATGCCTGGGGGTTATGGGTAGGGGAGACACTTAACAGCTTTGCTGTGGTGCTCTTTGCCTCCTCCTGCTGGCCAGGAGTGATTTCCCACTACTAACTGGAATGACGTTGTGGACTCTCCATGTCTAAAAAAAAAAGAAATTTATCAGGTAAGTATAAAGTTTGTTTTTTCCATAAGGATCTCAAATCATTAAATTTGAAGGTATGGAAATTGAACGCCTAGTGCTTAGTCATAGAGGTTTCTCTGATTCCGTCATTAATACTATGTTACAGGCTCGTAAATCTGTTTCTAGAAAGATTTATTATTGAGTTTGGAAGACTTACATTTCATGGTGTTCCTCTCATAAATTCTCCTGGCATTCTTTAAGAATTCCTAGAATTTTACAGTTTCTTCAGGACGGTTTGGATAAGAGTTTGTCTGCAAGTTCCTTGAAGGGACAAATCTCTGCTCTTTCTGTTTTATTCCACAGAACGATTGCTAAACTTCCTGATATTCTCTGTTTTGTACAGGCTTTGGTTCGTATCAAGTCTGTCATTAAATCAATCTCTTTTCCTTGGAGGTTTTTTTTTTTTTTTTTTTTTTTAAAAAGGTTTTTATTGTTTTAAATCAGCATAAATAACAAGAATGATAATGACAACATATCAAATATACAGTGAGCAATGACAAACAGTAGAATACATTAAACAAAGTTGTCTGTACAACAATTCGATAGGGTGATAAAAGCTAATGTCCATACTTATTCGGAACTCCTCTATTCTTTGGAGTTTTAATTTGGTTTTGAAGGCTTTACAGGCTCCTCCATTTGAACCTATGCATTCTTTGGACATTAAACTACTTTCTTGGAAAGTTCCTTTTGGCCATCTCTTCTGCTAGAAGAGTTTCTGAATTATCTGCTCTCTCTCTTGTGAATCTCCTTTTCTGGATAAGGCAGTTTTGCGGACTTCATTTAAATTCTTACCTAAGGTTGTGAATTCTAACAACATTAATAGAGAAATTGTTGTAAGGTTGTGAATTCTAACAACATTAATAGAGAAATTGTTGTCCCTTCTTTGTGTCCTAATCCTAAGAATTATTTGGAGAGATCTTTACATTCTGTGGATGCGGTGATAGCTCTGAAATATTATGTTTAAGCTACTAAAGATTTCAGGAAGACTTCTAGTCTATTTGTTATCTTTTCTGGTTCCAGGAAAGGTCAGAAGGCTTCTGCCATTTCTTTAGCATCATGGTTAAAGCTTTTGATTCATCAAGCTTATTTGGAGTCGGGTAAAGCCCAGCCTCAGAGAATTACAGCTCATTCTACTAGATCAGTTTCCTCTTCTTGGGCATTTAAGAATGAAGCTTCAGTTGATCAGATTTGCAAAGCAGCAATTTGGTCTTCTTTGCATACAATTACTAAATTCTACCATTTTGATGTATTTGCTTCTTCGGAAGCAGTTTTTGGTAGAAAAGTTCTTCATGCAGCTGTTTCAGTTTGATTCGTCTGCTTATGCTTTAAGTTTTTACTTTTATTTATGAGATTAAACTTTGGGTTGTGGATTAAGTTTTTTTCAGCAAAATGGCTGTTTTTATTTTGTCCCTCCCTCTCTAGTGACTCTTGCATGGAGTTCCACTTCTTGGGTATTGCTATCCCATACGTCACTAGCTCATGAACTCTTGCCAATTACATGAAAGAAAACATAATTTATGTAAGAACTTACCTGATAAATTCATGTATTTCATATTGGCAATAGTCAATGAGGCCCACCCTTTTTATGGTGGTTATGATTTGTTTGTATAAAGCACAATTATTTCCAAATTCCTTTGTTGATGCTTTTTACTCCTTTCTTTATCACCCCACTACTTGGCTATCCGTTAAACCAAATTGTGGGTGTGGGATGGGTGTATTTCTAGGCATTTTGAGGTTTGGGAATCTTTGCCCCTCCTGGTAGGATTGTATACCCCATACGTGACTAGCTCATGGACTCTTACCAATATGAAAGAAATTAATTTATCAGTTAAGTCCTTACATAAATTATGTTTTTTTTATATTTCAAAGTATAATTTTGTCTACCTAAGAGACAGTATTATTTATTATTCCCTCACAGGGACTTCAGTTTTACAGTGTGATATCTTATTTTAGATACATGCCTGTCCTTACTATTGTGAATTATTATGGAGCAAACTGGTGCAGCTAAAGTCATGTGACATATCACTGATTCCTTAGAAGGGCGATCTACTGAATATTCAACCCCTTCTCATGTTGCTATGTAAGGAAGTGTTGGTGTGACCCGTTGCATTTTTAGTACTCAGGGATTTGTTACAAACCAGTGGTGAGCCTACCTGGTTTTACTCTTCAATAAAAGACAAGAGAACAAAGCAAATTTGAAAACACAAGTAGATTGGAAAGTTGTTTAAAATGGCATACTCTATCTGAACCTTGAACATTTATTTTTAATTTCAAATTGGAGCACATACACACTCTATTACAAAAAGTATTTACTTGTCTTGCAGACTGGGGACCCTCCACCTGCAGACAAACAATCTCTGAAAAAAGATTGATAAGGTCTTTTAAGGCAGCCCCAAAAAGCTGTCTATTTTCCCAGTTCCTGATGCAGTTTCTGAGCTAATTAGCAAGGAAACAAACCATTATTTCCCTTTTGTTCTCTTCAGCAAATTCAAAAACATGTTCTCTTTACCCTCTGAAAAATTGGAGGTACGTATGAGTATTCCAAAGATGGTCAGTGCTACTACTACTTTGTCTAGGTGGACTACCATTCTTTTAGAGGACAGTACCTCTTTTAAGGATCCCATGGACAGAAAACTTTAAGGTTTCCTTAGGAGATCCTTTCAGTTGGCGGGCTATATTTTTGTCCAACTTAGTGTAGCCTGCATATCTGCATCTACTTTAGTATAGTGTGACAACATCTCTGACCTTATTTCCCAAGAAGCTTCACTTGATGAGATTTAGGATCACTTGGTTAGTCCAGACTGTGACAAGTTTAATTTTTGATGCATAATTTGAAATAAGTTGATGCAAAGTTCCTATTACTGTTCTGGCTAGAAATTATGGCTGAAGCTATGGTCTGCTGATATAGTATATAAAAACAGACTTCTTTCCCTCCCATTTCCGGGAAAGATCTTGTTTGGATTGCTACAGTTACTGGAGGTAAAGGAGCTTTCCTGCCACAAGACACAAAAAAAAGGCTAATGCCAGAGTTAATGCAGCTAGACATTTCCCTCCTTTTGTCATTTCAAGATGCAAGAGGCCTCCTCTTTAATATCTCAGAAGTCAGACACATTCAAGTCCCTGTTGGTCTAAAGCCAAACAAACTAAAAAAGCCTCCAAATCAGCATGAAGGTGCAGCTCCCAACCCAGTTCTGGTAGGGGCAGACGTAACTTTTTTTTTTTTTTTTAATAAAGGTTGTTCAAGTTCCTTGGGTAAAAAAAAAAATTATAATTTCCCAGGGGTATCGCATAGGCTTTACAGCCTTGCCCTCTGGGAAGATTCTTCCCATCTACTGTTCCAAAAGATGCTTTCCTGGCATGTGTACCAAACCCAGAAGCCATAGGACTGATTAGCCCGGTCCCCTCGGGGGAACCAATTCAAGGGTTTTATTCAAACCTTTTCAGCAAGGTCTGGAAATTCACTGTTGTTTTGAAAAGTTCTCTTTTTATTGTCTATTTCCTTGGACAGAAGAGTATCTGAGTTTTCTGCTTTGTCTTGTGATTCTTCTCACCTATTTTTTTCATCAGAATAAAGCAGTTTTAATAACAAACTACTCTTTCCTTCCTAAGGTTGTTTTTTCTGAAAACATGAATCAGAAAATTGTTGTCCCATCTCTCTGTTCAGGGCCAAAACAAAAATGCTAAAAATAGATTACATCTTAACTTGGATTTAGTAAAGGTCTTGAAATTTTATATTCAAACCACTACAGAATTAAAACAATTCTTCTTCCTTGTTTATCTATTTGTTTGGTCCCTGCAAGGAACAGAAAGCTATTGCAATCACTTTGGCAGCTTGGCTTATAGTTTTATTTCACATTTCATACGTAGTAGCGGGGAAGTCTCCTCCCTGAACAAATGACTTCTCATTTACCAAAGCAGCTGCCAACTCTTCGGCATTTAGAAATTAAGCTTCCATTACACATATGTGCAAGGCAGCTACTTGGTCATCTTTACATACCTTTACCAAATTCTACCATTTTGACACATTTGTATTTTTTGAGTCAGCTTTTTGTAGGAAAGTTCTGCAGGCCAAGGTGCCTGTTTAGTACCTCTACCTGCCTTAACTATTTTTTTTTTTTTACCTGCCCTATTTCATGGTGGTTTCGTGAACTTCACAGCTTATATAGGATCCCAAATGTGATGACACGTTGACTCTCGCCATCTTATGAAAGAAAACAAAATGTATATTTACATTTTGTTTTTCCTTAACAGTTGATGACAGTACCAGTTTGCTTTTTTTACCCTGCTTTTCCTTTCCTGTTTTTCTTATTTTCTCATTTCTCGGGACTTCAATCCAACATGAGATGGCTCGTAGACTCTCACCATCATGAAATAAATAAATTTGCATATCTATATCCAGTCCAGTAAAGATGGCACACATTAACAAAATCCACACCCTAGAACTCTGCAAATCAATGGTATATTTGTTCAGATAGTATCTAGACACAGGAGTGATCTTGAGTATACAAAGCAGGCATACACAGGTATATAGTTTCCAATGCCTTTAATAGGTGCTAAGAAAATGACATAGGCCCACAGCCAAACGTTTCAGCTCTCACAGGAGCGTTTTCTTAGCACCTATTAAAGGCATTGGAAACTATATACATGTGTATGACTGCTTTGTATCCTCATGATCACTGCCGGGTCTGGATACTATTTATTTTAACATATATATATATATAAACAATATGTGTACCAGCTACCTCTGGATGTGATGGCTATGGTCAAGGACCCACAGTATTTCAATGTAAATGTGGGTACCAAGGTGCAAGGAGGTTTAGAGAATAATATATATCAAAAAAGAAAACATAAAGTAACCCTTGTCCAGCAACTCCATATTAAGCCTTAATTTAAAATAGGTATTAGAAGCACCAAATTCTCAATTACGTACAACCTCGGATGCTTGATGAATAATACAGTAATTTATTGCTAAACTATACAATGTGCAATAAAATAAACAAAATAAAAACCACGCAATTGATGGTCTAAGATTATAGCATATGCAATTCATTCATTACCCAAAAGAACATTCATGATCCCCAAAAATCAAATTTGCCAGCAAGTCATCAAAATGTATGGAGTGTATCCAAAGTACAAGTCCTTAAATCTGGACTGCAGCTGCTGATGCAAATGCCTAGCTGGCCGGTTCCTCCTGATATAAACCTATACTCCCTATGTGGCAAAAACACAATTACTACAAGCGGACTATGTGATAAGACTGCAAGGGGCATTAGATAAATCCCATTCCACCCTGCGCTTCATCCCATAAACTCACTCCATAAATAAAACAAGTTGACATATGCCAAAGGGACAAGTAATTCAGTCCAGTAGAGAATTGACACAAACGCTACTCCTCCGTGTCAAACAGGCTGTAATCACACTACACCTTCACATTCAGCATCCCCTTAGTGTTACCTGTGTTTGGAATGTTGTGATGAAACAAGCGCTTTCACCCTGTGTTACTCACATACACCGGTCACCAGTATGTACTGGAAACATCCATGCTTATATAGGGAGATATCCAAAAGGCTCCTGGATGTAGAAATAATTAGAAAGCTGTAATTCCAGACAGCCTGGAAATCGGCAGCAGCCAATACGACAACCGCTACATGTGTTTCACCCTACATCACTTGGGGCTTCCTCGGGCTTAATCAATCGAGATATAATGATCTGTGAAAAACTCAATCATCACACTTCACATAAGTTTTTGGATGAATTGAAATACACTTTTTTAAATACGTCTAAAACTACTTAAAGAGCCATTATATTGGTGAAAAATAGTATGCTCTAATTAATTCCTATTACAATCACTAGTGACCATGGGATGCTATGTGTTTAACTACCACAAAGGGATTCAACACATAGTTAAAGTATCTTGTAGAAGCTGGACAGAACTGCTGGTCTTGAGTGGAAACTGCTGCTGATGCAATCAGTAATGGTAGTGCAACTACCACTGCTGATTGGATAAGCAAAGGTGTTGGCTTAAGAGGAGCTGTTCTCTTCTTTTGCTGGTTTGAACACAGTAATACAATTACATGTGCTAGCAAATTTGAGCATGTCATCATTGACTATAATGGTCCTTTATCTGATTTACTTCAAATTGTAAAATTTAGTTTTTTTCCAAACTGTATATACAATTTTTTAGCTTAGTATGAGATCATAATCAGCTTAACTTTTATGAGCACATGTTGGTAAATTGTCAATTCAAAATAAATATCTCAAAATTACAGTAAAGGAACATAGTCCTACTGTATCTCCAACCCACATTTCAGCCAAAGCTACTCATTATTTTTTTCTTTAAATGATTATTGTTATCCTCATAGTGCCATATGGAATGTAGATTTATAGGGGGATAAAAAGTGCTTGAAGGGACATGAAATCCAGAGTTTATTTTTCCTCTTTTAAAAGTTTGTGTTGCATAGGAAGTATTTCAAATTACAATCAATTATCAAAAATTTCTGTTTTCCTAAAAAATTTAAAGATTTGAATTTTGTTTCTAAGCCATTTGTGATGCTCATTAGAATTAGCCAATCACAGAGGTCTACCTTGGTAAAAAATAATTGAATACACACACTACCGCACATGCACACTTACCCCTGATGTAACAACGATTTACTCATGCACAAATTGTTGACAGTGATGTCATTGACTGACTGCAAATGCCCACTCATTACACAGTAGTTAGTAGATGTGCTGGTGCAATGTCCACTTTCATTGCTGATAGTTACTACAGATACCATAATGCAATGCACGTTGCAAAGCAATTGCATTTAATACTGCACAACCCCAAGGCAGAACATGCAGTGATCTGAGATGTCATTGCAGAAAATGCATCATGTCTGCAGAAAGAACAAGACACATGCAGGAACTGTTAGTGCTTTAACTTTGCAGCGCTGCTCCACATTAGGCTTTTCTCTTCAGAGCTGTGCTCTAGCTCTAGCTGCACTGTGTAAGTTTTTTCCTTAACAGTGCATCTAGAGCAAAGTGCTGTTTGAAGTGAACAGTCCTATATGCAGTAGTGCTGCAAAGCACCAGTGCATTGATTGATGACTGGCTCTCAGATTTTTTTCAAACCAACCACCTAGCCTTTCCCAATCTGCAAAGCTGTTTTTTCTGAATGTAAGACATTCATATGTGCAATTCAACTTTTTTATTACTACAATTCTATGTTAGACCAAGAGAAAAGGAAACAAATTTATTCAAGAGACATATTACAATTTCTTTTTTTGTCTGGAGCTAATTTGCAATGCAATTTTCAATTACTGCACTCTGTAATAAAAATGCTCCATTCTCCAATTAATCAACACATTACAATTGATGTGGTGCTTTAGTGTAACTGCCTAATTTAAAATTGAATTTTATTTAAAAATGACCTGCAGAAAAATTTTCACACAAAAAAATCTGATCGCAGAAAGCGAAAAAAGGTTCTGCCTCTGGGCTGCACAAGTGTTACTCTCAAACATATGCAAAAATTAAGATTTGCCATAGGACACATTTTTAAACGAAGGGGCACGTGTTTCAGTGAGGGCAGTCTTCACAGACAAAACAGGATTTTCTTTGTATACATTTAAAGAAATGCGGGAGAATTGGGATATATTGTATCATATTCACTTTGCTTATATGCAGAGTCGTCATTATTTTGAGAGTATCCTTAAAGGAACAGTCTAGTCCAAATTAAACTTTCATGATTCAGATATGGCATGTAATTTTAAACAACTTTCCAAATTACTTTTATAACCAATTTTGCTTTGTTCTCTTGGTTTTCTTAGTTGAATGCTAGACCTAGGAGGTTCATATGCTAATTTCTTAGACCTTAATGAATCAATTTTGACAATTTTTCACCACTAGAGGGTATTAGTTCATGTGTGTCATATAGATAACACTGTGCTCACGGATATGGAGTTACCTAGGAGTCAGCACTGATTGGCTAAAATGCAAGTCTGTCAAAAGAACTGAAATAAGGAGGCAGTTTGCAGAAGCTTAGATAATCACAGAGGTAAAACGTGTATTAATATAACTATGTTGGTTATGCAAAACTAGGTAATGGGTAATAAAGGGATTATCTAACTTTAAAAACAATAAAAATTGTGGTAGACTGTCCCTTTAAGAATTCTTCTGATTTTTGGAACGCTACCCAGATAGATTTTCTATGTACTTTAGCGCAGCAAGGTGTCCATTCTGTATCTCACACGGAGGGGCCCATTTATCATGTGTCGAGCGTACATGATCCGCTGTAGCAAGATCATGATGCCCGGCATCGATAAATGCATACGTTGTCAGAATTTATCATTGCACATGCATTTCTTGTGAAATGCTTGTGCAATACTGCCCGTATCCGATCGGGATGATTGCTCTCCGCCATGGCGGATGAGTTAAGGAGCACGACTTCTACACAACCTGGACATAGTACATGCACTAAAATTCTATTTACAGGTGACTAAGGATTTTTAACATTCTTCTGCTTTGTTTGTGGTTTTCTCTGGAAAACATAAGGGACAGAAAGCTATGGCTACTTCTCTTTCTTTGTGGCTGAAGAGTTTCATTAGGTTTGCTTACGAAACTGCTGGACAGCAGCCTCCTGAGAGAGTTACGGCTCATTCCATGAGGGCTGTTTCTTCCTCATAGGTATTCAAAAATGAAGCTTCTGTGGAACAGATTTTCAAGGCTGCAACTTGGTCCTCTTTTCACACTTTTTCAAAATTCTATAAATTTGACTCTTTTGCCTCAGCTGAGGCCACTTTTGGGAGAAAGGTTCTTCAAGCAGTGGTGCCTTCCATTTAGGTTCCCTGTCTTGTCCCTCCCTTATCATCTGTGTCCTCTAGCTTGGTTATTGATTCCCAATAGTAATTAGATGATCCATGGACTCATCGTGTCATTAGAAAGAAAACAAAATTTATGCTTACCTGATCAATTTATTTATTTCTTGACACGATGAGTCCACAGCCCGCCCTGTTCTTTAGACGGGGTGTTAGTATAAACTTCAGACACCTCTGCACCTTGTTACTTCCTTTCTCTCCTTTACTTCGGTTGAATGACTGGGGTGGGAGGGAAGGGAGGTGATAATTAGCAGCTTTGCTGTGGTGCTCTTAGCCGCCTCCTGCTGGGCAGGAGTGATATATCTCAATAGTAATTAGATGATCCATGGACTCATCGTGTCAAGAAAGAAATACATTTTTCAGGTAAGCATAAATTTAGTTTTTTCCAGCGATCTGGAAGCTACGGGTGTAGATTGCAGCATCCGCTGCTTCATAAATCTACCCCATATAGTCTATTGGTTACTTAATCTCATGCTTGACAATTGTAGGGTGGCTAGAGACATTCAAATCTCACTAAAAATACAGCATTTCTCATCTAAAAGATGCCACATTGTCCGCAGCTTTTAGGGAAACACATATAAAGTTTTTGCACAAAGCTTATATCACATTGAAAATGAAATAGAAACGGATACCAGGGGCGGAAAATAAATGTTTTAAGTGCTTTAGGACAGATTTCATAAATTCTGGTATGGGATTGCCCCAAATTTACACCTAGATTACGAGTTTTGCATTAGAAGCTGTGCGGTGCTAACGAGCAGTTTATGCTCACTGCTGGTATTATGGGTTTTTAGAAACCCGGCTTTAACCGCAAAAAAAGTGAGCGAAGAGCAAAATTTTGCTCCACATCTCACCTCAATACCAGCGCTGCTTACATTAGTGGTGAGCTGGCTGAACGTGCTCGTGCACGATTTCCCCATAGGAATCAATGGGGGAGAGCCGGCTGAAAAAAACCTAACATCTGCAAAAAAGCAGCGTAAAGCTCCTAACGCAGCCCCATTGATTCCTATGGGGAAAATACATTTATGTCTACACCTAACCCCTAATCTTACACTTATTAACCCCTAATCTGCCGCCCCGACATCGCCGACACCTACATTATATTAGTAACCCCTAATCTGCCGCTCCGGACACCGCCGCGACCTACATTATAGTTATGAACCCCTAATTTGCTGCCCCAACATCGCCGAACACTACATTATATTTATTAACCCCTAATCTTCCGCCCCCAATGTCGCCACAACCTAACTACATTTATTACCCCCTAATCTGCCGCCCACAACGTCACCACCACTATAATAGTTATTAACCCCTAATCCTAAATCTCACCCTAATCCCCCTAATTTAAATATAATTTAAATAAATCTAAATAAAATTACTACAATTAACTAAATTATTCCTATTTTAAACTAAATACTTACCTATAAAATAAACCCTAAACTAGCTACAATATAACTAATAGTAACATTGTAGCTAGCTTAGGGTTTATTTTTATTTTACAGGCAGGTTTGTATTTATTTTAACTAGGAAGAATAGTTATTAAATAGTTATTAACTATTTAATAACTACCTAGCTAAAATAAATACAAAAGTACCTGTAAAATAAAACCTAACCTAAGTTACAATTACACCTAACACTACACTATAATTAAATTAATTACCTAAATTAAATACAATAATTACAATTAAATAAAATTATCTAAAGTACAAAAAAACACACTAAATTACAGAAAATAATAAACAAATTACAATATTTTTATACTAATTACACCTAATCTAATCCCCCTAACAAAATAAAAAAGCCCCCCCCCATATAAAAAAGCCCTACCCTACACTAAATTACAAATAGCCCTTAAAAGGGCCTTTTGCGAGGCATTGCCCCAAAGTAATCAGCTCTTTTACTTGTAAAAAAAGTACAAATCCCCCCCCAACATTAAAACCCACCACCCACACAACCAACCCTACTCTAAAACCCACCCAACCCCCCCTTAAAAAAAAACTAACACTAACCTCTTGAAGATCACCTTACCGGGAGACCTTCAAGACTCGTAATACCAGCGAGCGTTAAATAACAGCGTTCAGACCGGCCAACACTACTTTTTAAGCCTAACGCAAGACTCGTAATCTAGGCCTTAGAGACCTATGATTGTAAATAATGCATTGGTTGAGTAAACCTTGTAACAGTCCTGTCTCCTTTGTGTACCTACATGTAATGTTTCTACAGAAAGATAATTTGCCTATATGCCGAAGTAGGTTATGTTTTCTAATTATTTTAATTACGAGGCAATTAATACTAAAATCCTGGACTTCCTGAAAATCCCCTTCTTTCCAACTGTTAAAGAAACAGGTCCATTATTTGCATGTTAGTGGAACAAGCAGATGTAAAGATGGATATGGCTAAGAGAGTAAAATGATTCATAGAAAAATGGGAAGCTTATTTGCATTACCTTCCGAGAGATCTGAGATTAAAAGTTATTGCTCTTTCTAACCGACTTTGCACTTACTGAACAGTTGACTGTGAGATGATTGCTAGACCATTGATATATTCCTTTAACTGGGCTGTTCTTTTCTTAGATACCTGCTCCACTGACTGTGGTCATTCTATGCTCCTCTCTGCAACTTTTACAGTAATATGGGCTTTGTAGGACTGTTTTAGTGTTATGTATAATGGGAAATACTTGATGGATATCCAGACTATGTTCACTTCCGTTTATGTTTTCTGGTATTGAGATGTCTGTATGTGAATTTGAGTACAAAAATAAAGATATACATATATTACAGTTAAAAAAATATATATATTTCTTCTGTTATGTGTGATCAGTCCACGGGTCATCATTACTTCTGGGATATAACTCCTCCCCAACAGGAAATGCAAGAGGATTCACCCAGCAGAGCTGATATAGCTCCTCCCCTCTACGTCAGTCCCAGTCATTCTCTTGCACCCAACGACTAGATAGGATGTGTGAGAGGACTATGGTGATTATACTTAGTTTTTATGACTTCAATCAAAAGTTTGTTATTTTACAATAGCACCGGAGCGTGTTATTACTTCTCTGGCAGAGTTTGAAGAAGAATCTACCAGAGTTTTTTACTATGATTTTAACCGGAGTAGTTAAGATCATATTGCTGTTCTCGGCCATCTGAGGGAGGTAAAAGCTTCAGATCAGGGGACAGCGGGCAGATGAATCTGCATTGAGGTATGTAGCAGTTTTTATTTTCTGAATGGAATTGATGAGAAAATCCTGCTATACCGTTATAATGACATGTATGTATACACTTCAGTATTCTGGGAATGGTATTTCACCGGAACTACTCTGTTAAAGGTCACTAATCCTCTTAATAAATATTATCATGTTAAACGTTTTTGCTGGAATGTAGAATCGTTTACATTGCTGAGGTACTGAGTGAATAAATGTTTGGGCATTATTTTCCACTTGGCAGTTGTCTGCTTTAAATTGTGACAGTTTCGTTTCTCCTCACTGCTGTGTGTGAGAGGGAGGGGCCGTTTTTGGCGCTCTTTGCTACGCATCAAAAATTTCCAGTCAGCTACTATTATATTCCTGCATGATCCGGTTCACTGACAGATCTCAGGGGTCTTCAAACTTCTTTGAAGGGAGGTACATTCTCTCAGCAGAGCTGTGAGAATTTTATATTGACTGTGAATAAAAACGTTACTCTATAATTTTTTATGTCAAATTTAGTTATTGTCATTTACTAATGGGAACAAACCTTTGCTAAAAGTTGTGTTATTTTAAAGTTGATGCTATAACTGTTTTTTCAGTTCATTATCTCAACTGTCATTTAATCGTTTAAGTACCTCTTTGAGGCACAGTACGTTTTTGCTAAAAAAGATTATAACCAGGTTGCAAGTTATTGCTAGTGTGTTAAACATGTCTGACTCAGAGGAAGATATCTGTGTCATTTGTTCCAATGCCAAGGTGGAGCCCAATAGAAATTTATGTACTAACTGTATTGATGCTACTTTAAATAAAAGTCAATCTGTACAATGTGAACAAATTTCACCAAACTGCGAGGGGAGAGTTATGCCGACTAACTCGCCTCACGCGGCAGTACCTGCATCTCCCGCCCGGGAGGTGCGTGATATTATGGCGCCTAATACATCTGGGCGGCCATTACAGATAACATTACATGATATGGCTACTGTTATGACTGAAGTTTTGTCTAAATTACCAGAACTAAGAGGCAAGCGTGATCACTCTGGGGTGAGAACAGAGTGCGCTGACAATACTAGGGCCATGTCTGATACTGCGTCACAGCTTGCAGAGCATGAGGACGGAGAGCTTCATTCTGTGGGTGACGGTTCTGATCCAAACAGATTGGATTCAGATATTTCAAATTTTAAATTTAAATTGGAGAACCTCCGTGTATTACTAGGGGAGGTCTTAGCAGCTCTCAATGATTGTAACACCGTTGCAATACCAGAGAAACTGTGTAGGTTGGATAAATACTTTGCGGTACCGGCGAGTACTGACGTTTTTCCTATACCTAAGAGATTAACTGAAATTGTTACTAAGGAGTGGGATAGACCCGGTGTGCCGTTCTCACCCCCTCCAATATTTAGAAAGATGTTTCCAATAGACGCCACCACTCGGGACTTATGGCAAACGGTCCCTAAGGTGGAGGGAGCAGTTTCTACTTTAGCTAAACGTACCACTATCCCGGTGGAGGATAGCTGTGCTTTTTCAGATCCAATGGATAAAAAATTAGAGGGTTACCTTAAGAAAATGTTTGTTCAACAAGGTTTTATATTGCAACCCCTTGCATGTATCGCGCCGATTACGGCTGCGGCAGCATTTTGGATTGAGTCTCTGGAAGAGAACCTTAGTTCATCTACGCTAGACGACATTATGGACAGGCTTAGAGTCCTTAAACTAGCTAATTCATTCATTTCGGAGGCCGTAGTACATTTAACCAAACTTACGGCTAAGAACTCAGGATTCGCCATACAGGCACGTAGAGCACTGTGGCTAAAATCCTGGTCAGCTGATGTTACTTCTAAGTCCAAATTACTTAATATACCTTTCAAGGGGCAGTCTTTGTTTGGGCCCGGTTTGAAAGAAATTATCGCTGACATTACAGGAGGTAAGGGCCACGCCCTACCTCAAGACAAAGCCAAAGCTAAGGCTAGACAGTCTAATTTTCGTCCTTTTCGGAATTTCAAAACAGGAGCAGCGTCAACCTCCACTGCACCAAAACAGGAAGGAGCTGTTGCTCGTTACAGGCAAGGCTGGAAACCTAACCAGTCCTGGAATAAGGGCAAACAGGCCAGGAAACCTGCTGCTGCCCCAAAGACAGCATGAACCGAGAGCCCCCGATCCGGGACCGGATCTAGTGGGGGGCAGACTTTCTCTCTTCGCCCAGGCCTGGGCAAGAGATGTTCAGGATCCCTGGGCGCTAGAGATCATATCTCAGGGATACCTTCTAGACTTCAAATTATCTCCCCCAAGAGGGAGATTTCATCTGTCAAGGTTGTCAACAAACCAGATAAAGAAAGAAGCGTTTCTACGCTGTGTACAAGATCTGTTATTAATGGGAGTGATCCATCCGGTTCCGCGGTCGGAACAAGGACAAGGGTTCTACTCAAACCTGTTTGTGGTTCCCAAAAAAGAGGGAACTTTCAGGCCAATCTTAGATTTAAAGATTCTAAACAAATTCCTAAGAGTTCCATCGTTCAAAATGGAAACTATTCGGACAATCTTACCTATGATCCAAAGGGGTCAGTACATGACCACAGTGGATTTAAAGGATGCTTACCTTCACATACCGATTCACAAAGATCATCAACGGTATCTACGGTTTGCCTTCCTAGACAGGCACTACCAGTTTGTAGCTCTTCCATTCGGATTGGCTACGGCCCCAAGAATCTTCACAAAGGTTCTGGGTGCCCTTCTGGCGGTACTAAGACCGCGAGGGATTTCGGTAGCTCCGTACCTAGACGACATTCTAATACAAGCTTCAAGCTTTCAAACTGCCAAGTCTCATACAGAGTTAGTTCTGGCATTTCTAAGGTCGCATGGTTGGAAAGTGAACGAAAAGAAGAGTTCTCTTTTTCCTCTCACAAGAGTTCCATTCTTGGGGACTCTTATAGATTCTGTAGAAATGAAGATTTACCTGACAGAAGACAGGTTAACAAAGCTTCAAGATGCATGCCGTGTCCTTCATTCCATTCAACACCCGTCAGTAGCTCAATGCATGGAGGTGATCGGCTTAATGGTAGCGGCAATGGACATAGTACCTTTTGCACGCCTACACCTCAGACCGCTGCAATTGTGCATGCTAAGTCAGTGGAATGGGGATTACTCAGATTTGTCCCCTACTCTGAATCTAAATCAAGAGACCAGAAATTCTCTTCTATGGTGGCTTTATCGGCCACACCTGTCCAGGGGGATGCCATTCAGCAGGCCAGACTGGACAATCGTAACAACAGACGCCAGCCTGCTAGGTTGGGGCGCTGTCTGGAATTCTCTGAAGGCTCAGGGATTATGGAATCAGGAGGAGAGTCTCCTTCCAATAAACATTCTGGAATTGAGGGCAGTTCTCAATGCCCTTCTGGCTTGGCCCCATTTAACAACTCAGGGGTTCATCAGGTTTCAGTCGGACAATATCACGACTGTAGCTTACATCAACCATCAGGGAGGGACAAGAAGCTCCCTAGCAATGATGGAAGTATCAAAGATAATTCGCTGGGCAGAGTCTCACTCTTGCCACCTGTCAGCAATCCACATCCCGGGAGTGGAGAACTGGGAGGCGGATTTCTTGAGTCGCCAGACCTTTCATCCGGGAGAGTGGGAACTTCATCCGGAGATCTTTGCCCAAATACTTCGACGTTGGGGCAAACCAGAGATAGATCTCATGGCGTCTCGCCAGAACGCCAAACTTCCTCACTACGGGTCCAGATCCAGGGATCCGGGAGCGGTTCTGATAGATGCTTTGACAGCACCTTGGAACTTCGGGATGGCTTATGTGTTTCCACCCTTCCCGCTGCTTCCTCGATTGATTGCGAAAATCAAACAGGAGAGAGCATCAGTGATTCTAATAGCGCCTGCATGGCCACGCAGGACTTGGTATGCAGATCTAGTGGACATGTCATCCTGTCCGCCTTGGTCTCTACCTCTAAGACAGGACCTTCTGATACAGGGTCCATTCAAACATCAAAATCTAACTTCTCTGAAACTGACTGCTTGGAAATTGAACGCTTGATTTTATCAAAGCGTGGTTTTTCTGAGTCGGTTATTGATACCCTGATTCAGGCTAGGAAGCCTGTTACCAGAAAGATTTACCATAAAATATGGCGCAAATACCTATACTGGTGCGAATCCAAACGTTACTCCTGGAGTAAGGTTAGGATCCCTAGGATATTGTCTTTTCTACAAGAAGGTTTAGAAAAGGGTTTATCAGCTAGTTCA
Source organism: Bombina bombina (assembly GCF_027579735.1). Taxonomy (NCBI): domain Eukaryota; kingdom Metazoa; phylum Chordata; class Amphibia; order Anura; family Bombinatoridae; genus Bombina; species Bombina bombina. The sequence continues at coordinate 1,004,803,508 of NC_069503.1, forward strand.
TTAAAGGGACAGATTTCAGCTCTGTCCATCTTGTTACACAGGCGTCTGTCAGAAAATCCAGACGTCCAGGCCTTTTGTCAGGCTTTAGCTAGGATCAAGCCTGTGTTTAAAGCCGTTGCTCCGCCATGGAGTTTAAACTTAGTTCTTAACGTTTTACAGGGTGTTCCGTTTGAACCCCTTCATTCCATTGATATAAAATTGTTATCTTGGAAAGTTCTATTTTTAATGGCTATTTCCTCGGCTCGAAGAGTCTCTGAGTTATCAGCATTACATTGTGATTCTCCTTATCTGATTTTTCACTCAGACAAGGTAGTTCTGCGTACTAAACCTGGGTTCTTACCTAAGGTAGTCACTAACAGGAATATCAATCAAGAGATTGTCGTTCCATCCTTGTGTCCAAATCCTTCTTCAAAGAAGGAACGTCTTCTACACAATCTGGATGTAGTTCGTGCCCTCAAGTTCTACTTGCAGGCAACTAAAGATTTTCGCCAAACTTCTTCCCTGTTTGTCGTTTATTCTGGACAGAGGAGAGGTCAAAAAGCTTCTGCTACCTCTCTCTCGTTTTGGCTTCGTAACATAATACGTTTAGCCTATGAGACTGCTGGACAGCAGCCTCCTGAAAGAATTACAGCTCACTCCACTAGAGCTGTGGCTTCCACTTGGGCCTTTAAGAATGAGGCCTCTGTTGAACAGATTTGCAAGGCTGCAACTTGGTCTTCGCTTCATACTTTTTCCAAATTTTACAAATTTGACACTTTTGCTTCTTCGGAGGCTATTTTTGGGAGAAAGGTTCTTCAGGCAGTGGTTCCTTCTGTATAATGAGCCTGCCTATCCCTCCCGTCATCCGTGTACTTTTGCTTTGGTATTGGTATCCCAGAAGTAATGATGACCCGTGGACTGATCACACATAACAGAAGAAAACATAATTTATGCTTACCTGATAAATTCCTTTCTTCTGTTGTGTGATCAGTCCACGGCCCGCCCTGTTTTTAAGGCAGGTAAATATCTTTTAAATTATACTCCAGTCACCACTTCACCCTTGGTTACTCCTTTCTCGTTGATTCTTGGTCGAATGACTGGGACTGACGTAGAGGGGAGGAGCTATATCAGCTCTGCTGGGTGAATCCTCTTGCATTTCCTGTTGGGGAGGAGTTATATCCCAGAAGTAATGATGACCCGTGGACTGATCACACAACAGAAGAAAGGAATTTATCAGGTAAGCATAAATTATGTTTTTTTTAAATGAAAGAAGCTTAGTTTTTAAAAAGTTTAAAACATTTAGCTTCATTTATACTACACAGAGCTGTGTTGTATTTAGAATTCAGGAATGCTATTTTCATGTCCCTTTAAATATATGACAGCCAACAATGACATATTGGTGGTGACATATATGCTGCCAGTGCTTGTAGACCATGGTTGCCTTTTTGTATGGAAGGTCAGTCGCTAATTTTGGGATTGACTTGGTACTACATCTTTGTATACATTAACTTATGCTACAAATAACATCTCAAAATATGACTAGATTGCAGCCACGTTATTAGTTTAAAATTACTTAGGAAATAGGCACTGATAGTATTAAAGTGAATGTAAATTTTGATGCTAAAGTGCCCAGTTTTTAAAAAATTCGATTAAAAATAGGGGCACTTTAATTCATCAAAATTTAGATTTCACTCGTATTGTAAAAAAATACTTACCTTTTAATCTTGACAGCCGCTCCAGCTTCCTCCACCCATCGCAAAGCCTCTTCCTGGGTCTAAAATGAGGCGTTGAATTTTGATGAATTAAAGTGCCCCTGTTTTTATTCAAATTTTTAAAAACAGGGCACTTTTGCATCAAAATTTACATTCACTAATTTAACTGCATATGTTACCCGTATTTACAAAATTTGGCACAAATATACATACTGAATAACCTGATGAGTTTAGAAATGCTTTTTTGGCAACAAATTAGATGTCTTTTATTATGTTTTGTGGTGCTGAGGGCCACAAAAAAAAGTAAAAAACATTGAGGGGCTGGATGTGGCTTTTGGCCATAGTTTGCTTAGTCCTATTAAAGTGATAGGGAAGTCAAAATTAAACTTGCATGATTCAGATAGAGCAGGTCATTTTAAGGCACTTTTATATTCACTTCTATTATAAAATGTGATTTGTTCTCTTAGTATCCCTTGTTAAAAAAATGAATATGCACATATCATACACTAGTGGGAGCTGCTGCCAATTGGTGCCTGCACACATTTGTCTCTTGTGATTGGCTAAATAGAAATGTTTAGCTTCCTGTCAGTAGTGCAATGCTGTCCCTTCAGCAATGGATAACAAGAGAATGAAGAAAATTTGATAATAGAATTAAATTGGAAAGTTGTTTAAAATGTTACGTTCTTTCTGAATCATAAAAGGAAATTTTGGGGTTAACTATCCCTTTAATGGCCAGAGTACACCAAAAAGTACCAGGTTTTGTTCTGGACTTTGATGTAACACTACCGTACTGCCTAAACCCTTATTCTGATGACTATTAATAGTGTTTCCTACCTTCCTGGGACCTGTATAGTTTTGCACGTGTACAAAGAATAACATGCTCCAATTCTTTGGAATAACCTGAACGGCAACAATCTGCGCACTTCAATGCTTCATCATTAACAAATGATATTTTTCATATGTAGTACTTGACAAAGCAAGAATTAAAATAGAAGGTGATTCTATTTCAAGAATTTTCAATAATTCCTTCTCTTTAACACATAAATGTGTTCAATATTGGCGAAAGAACACGTTGCTACCAAAACTGTAACAGGATCTGTGAAACAGAAACGGCGTTGCCATGGAAAAATGAAGTAACGCTCAGTGCAGCTGTGATGCATTAATGAATAGGATATTTTTTTTTAAGATCATTTGTGTTTGGTGTGGCTCAGAGGGTCCCAACCAGATGGTTTCCATGAACAGGATCTGACCCCCAGCTTGAGGACTTTCTTACTAGCAGATTACTTCACTTTCTTTCCCTTGGAGTGTCAGATCCTTACATTAATGCTAGATTTACTGTTATAGATTTTTATCCCGCTACATAAATCATTCTAGTTACTGCATTTTCAAACAACAATTTCAATTTCAGTTTTACAGTTACTTAGTAAGTTACTTAAAATAGTTTTTGAAATTATTACTACCGCCCATGTTAATTTTCTTGTTTTGATTTAAGTACTCCAAATCTTATGTAGTTACGGAGAACAGATCATTCATAATTATATAACATCACATAAAAGTAAGAGCAGTCAAGAGTATAAAAGGAAAATGTCCATATCAATGCAGCTGTCAAAAAGGACATATACATTGCATTTAGGGATTCTGGGTGGTCTTTTATAAATGCATGCTTATAGCTTAAAATAAACCACACATCTTTTTAATAGGGCCGTGATTTATTTACAGGTAAAGCTGTGAGTGAAAAATGTGTCCCACTGCAAATGTGCGAACTGTTTTGCAGAAAAAAAACTTTCACTCTCTGGTTTTAAAGGGGACATTCCAGCCAAAACGGAAATGTTCATCAGTGCATCTTAATTTTGAAAAGAAACATTTTTGTAATAGTTTTCTTGTAATGTTTTTAGTAAACACCACCACAGTTACATTGAGAGCTTTTACTGTACACTTGCACATGAAGTATATATGGTGTATCTGATTCATTGCCAGTGCAATACAATTCATCCCTGGGTTTCTGAGCTGGTGCATTCACTTATCTAGATATGCACATGTAAGCATTTTTTTACTCATGCAAATTTTAATTTTGGCTGCAATATCCTTTCAGGACATGAAATAACAGCTTAAAATGTATTTCACTTTGTTATTGTGGGTTTTGTGAAAAAAGGGTCTGATACAAAAAGAATGTCTTAGGAGACTAGTATGCCTTGGCGTTATTTGGTTTAGAACTTTATTTTTCTCCTCATATTAAGCACTCCACCTTAAAATATATCTAAAACTCTTCACTTCCTCACTCAAGACACAACTTAGATTATTAACCACTCAGTTATCATTTCCCACCTTGACTACTGCAATTTTATCCCCTCTGGTCTCCCATGCTACTGCCTGCCCCCCCCCCCTGCAATCCATCATAAGTGCCTCTGCCAGGCTCATCTTCCTTACACATTGTTCCAGCACCTCTCTGCTAATATTTCCATTGGATTCCCTTAGCCTCAAGAATAAAATTCAATTTTGACCCTAATATACAAAGCCCTCACAAGCACTTTACCCTCCTATATTTGTAGCCTTATACCAGTTGCAGAGCTTAAAATGTATGTAAATTTGCTCCTGTAAGTGTATCTTAGTATATGAAGCAACTTTCTCTGCAAATTGAAAGCACAACACAATGAAATGGGCTGAGCTTGCAGGGACATTGTTGGGTTATCTTTCATTATTTGCACTAATTATCCTTATATCTCTCTATACACACTGAGTCAAATATTTAGAGAGAACGATGGGAAATTAACATGTTGTACCGCTCTGTCAATCCCGCACTAGGAGCATTATTTTTTCTATAGCTTCTCGTTTACATAGCCTTTCTATAACCAGTACTTAAGTACTGAAGTTGTCATAGGTGCAGATACAACAATCAAAAGCAGTTATTTTTTTAAATGCCAAAAAAGGTAAAAGAAAAGAAAAAATCACACTACACTGTCCTTTTAAAACATATCTGTATCTGTTCACCTCGCCAGTCGATCAGCTCATGTAAAGATGGTTTGCAGGTTTCAGTGACTCACAGGTAGGACCTTCTACCTTTTATGATTTCTGTAAATGTCTTCTGATTATTGTACTCTGCAACTGTATACTATGTTACAGAGCTGCATAATTATTTCATAATTTGAAATAGCTGCTTTGTCTGTTGTATCCCACCTATAGTGAACTACTTAAATGTATAGGAAATGTAAATTTGTTTTTTCATGATTCAGACAGCATACAAATTTAAACAACTTTCCAATTGACTTCTATTATCTAATTTTCTTAAATTGTTAGGTATCCTTTGTTGGAAACCAGAGCTAGGTAGGCTCAGCACCTGGGTGCTGTTTGCTGATTGGTGCTGAGCTTACCTAGATATGCTTTTCAGCAAAGGATGCAGGTATAATGAAGCAAATTAGATAATATAAGTTAATTGGAAAGTTTTTTTAAATTGTATGCTCTATCTGAATCATGAAATAAAAATAGTGAGTTTAATGTCTCTTTAAGTACTGTTTATAGAAATACTATGTAAACAAGAAGTGTTCACACATGCAGTTCCAGTGGGCAGTCAGAGAGATGAGTATTAAAATGTTCATTTTAAATTGCTTTCTCTAAGTCTGGCTTTTGGTAAACCACACAGAGATAAGATAAGAAGGCCATTGTGCATAGAAATAAAGATAAGATAAAGGTGTTTGCTCCCCCTAAAAGCTCCGCCACATTAAATGGATTGTGGCTTCAGCTAGCAAAAACAGATATTTCTCTTGTTAAGTGTATCCAGTCCACGGATCATCCATTACTTGTGGGATATTCTCCTTCCCAACAGGAAGTTGCAAGAGGATCACCCACAGCAGCGCTGCTATATAGCTCCTCCCCTAACTGCCATATCCAGTCATTCTCTTGCAACTCTCAACAAAGATGGACGTAGTAAGAGGAGAGTGGTGTATTATAGTTAGTTTCTTAACTTCAATCAAAAGTTTGTTATTTTTAAATGGTACCGGAGTGTACTGTTTTATCAAAGGCAGCATTAGAAGAAGAATCTGCCTGTGATTTCTATGATCTTAGCAGAAGTAACTAAGATCCATTGCCGTTCTCACATATTCTGAGGAGTGAGGTAACTTCAGAGAGGGAATGGCGTGCAGGTTTTCCTGCAATAAGGTATGTGCAGTTAACATATTTCTAGGGATGGAATTTGCTAGAAAAATGCTGCTGATACCGGATTAATGTAAGTTAAGCCTTAAATGCAGTGATTTAATAGCGACTGGTATCAGGCTTATTAATAGAGATACATACTCTTATAAAAGTGTAATATAAAACGTTTGCTGGCATGTTAATCGTTTTTATATATGCTTTGGTGATAAAACTTATTGGGGCCTAGTTTTTTCCACATGGCTGGCTTTATTTTTGCCTAGAGGCTTTCCACTGTTATAGTATAAAAGTTACAGTTGGTGCAGTTAAAATTACAAACTGTGACATTCAGCTTCCCTCAGCAGTCCCCTGCATGCTATAGGACATATCTGAAGGGCTCAAAAGGCTTCAAAAGTGGAGCTGTGGCAGTTGTTTTTTCGTTTTGTTAATCTGTTTTTTGTTAATCTGTTTTTTGTATTAAGGGGGTATTAAGGGGTTAATCATCCATTTGCAAGTGGGTGCAATGCTCTGCTAACTTGTTACATACACTGTAAAAATTTTGTTAGTGTAACTGCCTTTTTTTTTTTTCACTGTTATTTCAAATTTTGCCAAAATTTGTTTCTCTTAAAGGCACAGTAACGTTTTTTATATTGCTTGTTAACTTGCTTTAAAGTGTTTTCCAAGCTTGCTAGTCTCATTGCTAGTCTGTACAAACATGTCTGACACAGAGGAAACTACTTGTTCATTATGTTTAAAAGCCATGGTGGAGCCCCATAGGAGAATGTGTACTAAATGTATTGATTTCACCTTAAACAGTAAAGATCAGTCTTTATCTATAAAAGAATTGTCACCAGAGGGGTCTGTCGAGGGGGAAGTTATGCCGACTAACTCTCCCCACGTGTCGGACCCTTCGCCTCCCGCTCGAGGGACACACGCTAATATGGCGCCAAGTACATCAGGGATGCCCATAGCGATTACTTTGCAGGACATGGCTGCAATCATGAATAATACCCTGTCACAGGTATTAGCCAAATTGCCTGAATTGAGAGGCAAGCGCGATAGCTCTGGGGTTAGACGAGATACAGAGCGTGTAGATGCTGTAAGAGCCATGTCTGATACTGCGTCACAATATGCAGAACCTGAGGACGGAGAGCTTCAGTCTGTGGGTGACGTCTCTGAATCGGGGAGACCTGATTCAGAGATTTCTAATTTTAAATTTAAGCTTGAGAACCTCCGTGTGTTACTTGGGGAGGTATTAGCTGCTCTGAATGACTGTGACACAATTGCAGTGCCAGAGAAATTGTGTAGGCTGGATAAATACTATGCAGTGCCGGTGAGTACTGATGTTTTTCCAATACCTAAAAGGCTTACAGAAATTATTAGTAAGGAGTGGGATAGACCCGGTGTGCCCTTTTCCCCAACTCCTATATTTAGAAAAATGTTTCCAATAGATGCCACTACATGGGACTTATGGCAGACAGTCCCTAAGGTGGAGGGAGCAGTTTCTACTTTAGCAAAGCGTACCACTATCCCGGTTGAGGACAGTTGTGCTTTTTCAGATCCAATGGATAAAAAATTAGAGGGTTACCTTAAGAAAATGTTTATTCAACAAGGTTTTATTTTACAGCCCCTTGCATGCATTGCGCCTGTCACTGCTGCGGCGGCATTCTGGTTTGAGGCCCTGGAAGAGGCCATCCATACAGCTCCATTGACTGAAATTATTAACAAGCTTAGAACACTTAAGCTAGCTAACTCATTTGTTTCTGATGCCATTGTTCATTTGACTAAACTAACGGCTAAGAATTCCGGATTCGCCATCCAGGCGCGTAGGGCGCTATGGCTTAAATCCTGGTCAGCTGATGTGACTTCAAAGTCTAAATTACTAAACATTCCTTTCAAGGGGCAGACCTTATTCGGGCCTGGTTTGAAAGAAATTATTGCTGACATTACTGGAGGTAAGGGTCATACCCTTCCTCAGGACAGGGCCAAATCAAGGGCCAAACAGTCTAATTTTCGTGCCTTTCGAAATTTCAAGGCAGGTGCAGGGTCAGCTCCCTCTACTTCAAAACAAGAGGAAACTTTTCCTCAATCTAAGCAGGCCTGGAAACCTACCCAGTCCTGGAACAAGGGCAAGCAGGCCTGAAAGCCTGCTGCTGCCTCCAAGACAGCATGAAGGAGCGGCCCCCTATCCGACAACGGATCTAGTAGGGAGCAGACTCTCTCTCTTCGCCCAGGCGTGGGCAAGAGATGTTCAGGATCCCTGGGCGTTGGAGATCATATCTCAGGGATATCTTCTGCACTTCAAAGCTTCTCCCCCACAAGGGAGATTTCACCTTTCAAGATAATCTGCAAACCAGATAAAGAAAGAGGCATTCCTAAGCTGCGTGCAAGACCTCCTTGTAATGGGAGTGATCCATCCAGTTCCGCGGACGGAACAAGGACAGGGGTTTTATTCAAATCTGTGGTTCCAAAAAAAGAGGGAACCTTCAGACCAATTTTGGATCTAAAGATCCTAAACAAATTCCTCAGAGTTCCATCATTCAAGATGGAAACTATTCAAACCATTTTACCCATGATCCAAGAGGGTCAGTACATGACCACAGTGGACTTAAAGGATGCCTACCTTCACATTCCGATCCACAAGAATCATCATCGTTTCCTGAGGTTTTCCTTTCTAGACAGGCATTACCAGTTTGTAGCTCTTCCATTCGGGTTGGCTACATCCCCAAAAATTTTTACAAAGGTTCTGGGCTCACTTCTGGCGGTTCTAAGACCGCGAGGCATAGCGGTGGCTCTTTACCTAGACGACATCCTGATACAGGCGTCAAGCTTTCAAATTGCCAAGTCTCATACAGAGATAGTTCTGGCATTTCTGAGGTCGCATGGGTGGAAAGTGAACGAAGAAAAGAGTTCTCTATCTCCTCTCACAAGGGTTTCCTTCCTAGGGACTCTGATAGATTCTATAGAAATGAAAATTTACCTGACGGAGTCCAGGTTATCAAAACTTCTAAATGCTTGCCGTGTTCTTCATTCCATTCCGCGCCCCACGGTGGCTCAGTGCATGGAAGTAATCGGCTTAATGGTAGCGGCGATGGACATAGTGCCATTTGCGCGCCTGCATCTCAGACCGCTGCAATTATGCATGCTCAGTCAGTGGAATGGGGATTACACAGATTTGTCCCCTCTACTAAATCTGGATCAGGAAACCAGAGATTCTCTTCTCTGGTGGTTATCTCGGGTCCATCTGTCCAAAGGTATGACCTTTCGCAGGCCAGATTGGACCATTGTAACAACAGACGCCAGCCTTCTAGGTTGGGGTGCAGTCTGGAACTCCCTGAAGGCTCAGGGTTCATGGACTCAGGAGGAGAAACTCCTCCCAATAAATATTCTGGAGTTAAGAGCAATATTCAATGCTCTTCTAGCTTGGCCTCAGTTAGCAACACTGAGGTTCATCAGATTTCAGTCGGACAACATCACGACTGTGGCTTACATCATCCATCAAGGGGGGACCAGGAGATCCCTAGCGATGTCAGAAGTCTCCAAGATAATTCACTGGGCAGAGACTCACTCTTGCCACCTATCAGCGATCCACATCCCAGGCGTATAGAACTGGGAGGCGGATTTTCTAAGTCGTCAGACTTTTCATCCGGGGGAGTGGGAACTCCATCCGGAGGTGTGTGCTTAATTGGTTCTCCGTTGGGGCAAACCAGAACTGGATCTCATGGCGTCTCGCCAGAACGCCAAGCTTCCTTGTTACGGATCCAGGTCCAGGGACCCAGAAGCGGCACTGATAGATGCTCTAGCAGCGCCTTGGTTCTTCAACCTGGCCTATGTGTTTCCACCGTTTCCTCTGCTCCCTCGTCCGATTGCCAAAATCAAACAGGAGAGAGCATCAGTGATATTGATAGCGCCTGCGTGGCCACGCAGGACCTGGTATGCAGACCTAGTGGACATGTCATCCTTTCCACCATGGACTCTGCCTCTGAGACAAGACCTTCTAATACATGGTCCTTTCAATCATCCGAATCTACTTTCTCTGAGACTGACTGCATGGAGATTGAACGCTTGATCCTATCAAAGCGTTGCTTCTCCGAGTCAGTAATTGATACCTTAATACAGGCACGAAAGCCTGTCACCAGGAAAATTTACCACAAGATTTGGCGTAAATATCTTCATTGGTGTGAATCCAAGAATTACTCATGGAGTAGGGTTAGGATTCCTAGGATATTGTCCTTCCTCCAAGAGGGTTTGGACAAAGGACTATCAGCTAGTTCTTTAAAGGGACATATTTCTGCTCTGTCTATTCTTTTACACAAGCGTCTGGCAGAAGTTCCAGACGTTCAGGCATTTTGTCAGGCTTTAGTTAGAATTAAGCCTGTGTTTAAACCTGTTGCTCCCCCATGGAGCTTAAACTTGGTTCTTAAAGTTCTTCAAGGGGTTCCGTTTGAACCCCTTCATTCTATTGATATCAAACTTCTATCATGGAAAGTTCTTTTTCTGATGGCTATTTCCTCGGCTCGAAGAGTCTCAGAGTTATCTGCCTTACATTGTGATTCTCCTTATCTGATCTTTCATTCAGATAAAGTAGTTCTGCGTACAAAACCTAGGTTTTTACCTAAGGTGGTTTCTAACAAGAATATCAATCAAGAGATTGTTGTTCCATCATTATGCCCTAATCCTTCTTCAAAGAAGGAACGTCTTTTGCATAATCTAGACGTAGTCCGTGCATTGAAGTTTTACTTGCAGGCTACTAAAGATTTTCGCCAAACATCTCACCTGTTTGTTATTTACTCTGGACAGAGGAGAGGTCAAAAGGCCTCGGCAACCTCTCTTTCTTTTTGGCTTCGGAGTATAATCCGTTTAGCATATGAGACTGCTGGACAGCAGCACCCTGAAAGAATTACAGCTCATTCTACTAGAGCTGTGGCTTCCACCTGGGCCTTTAAAAATGAGGCCTCTGTTGAACAGATTTGCAAGGCTGCGACTTGGTCTTCGCTTCATACCTTTTCAAAATTTTACAAATTTGATACTTTTGCTTCTTTGGAGGCTGTTTTTGGGAGAAAGGTTCTACAGGCAGTGGTTCCTTCCGTTTAAGTTCCTGCCTTGTCCCTCCCATCATCCGTGTACTTAAGCTTTGGTATTGGTATCCCACAAGTAATGGATGATCCACTTAATGGATGAAAACATAATTTATTAAGTGTATCCAGTAATGGACTGGATACACTTAACAAGAGAAAACATAATTTATGCTTACCTGATAAATTTATTTCTCTTGTAGTGTATCCAGTCCACGGCCCGCCCTGTCCTTTTAAGGCAGGTCTAAATTTTAATTAAACTTCAGTCACCACTGCACCCTATGGTTTCTCCTTTCTCTGCTTGTTTCGGTCGAATGACTGGATATGGCAGTTAGGGGAGGAGCTATATAGCAGCTCTGCTGTGGGTGATCCTCTTGCAACTTCCTGTTGGGAAGGAGAATATCCCACAAGTAATGGATGATCCGTGGACTGGATACACTACAAGAGAAATAAATTTATCAGGTAAGCATAAATTATGTTTTTACATAGAAAAATAAACCTACAGGAACAATTTCCGACACATTTTCTAATCTGCAGCTCATATAACATGTCACCAAAAACGAATTTAGGCAAAACAAGTTTAACAGTGCACTGTCTCTTTAACTGAGTTTTCAAATTCTAAGAATTGGAAGTGCACACTACAGACTTTAAAAGTATAACCCTACTCCATGCCTGTGCAGTACTGTTGTGCCACATTGCACCAACTTATGGACGTTGTACTTAACCTTTTATGTATATACTGTATATACTGTGTGTGTGTGTGTATATATATATATATATATATATATATATATATATATATATATATATATATATATATATATATATATATATATATATATATATATATACTTAATCTTAAAGAGGGTATTTCAAAATGTATTTGTTTTTTGTTGTTGTTTTATTTTTATGTATGTACAGGTCATACTTGCAGAGGCTTGTCCCTCTCCTCCACTAAAACAGAGGAGGTTGTCCTTATCTGTCAGTGAGAATCAGTAGGGAGTACAAAACAAATGTCATTTTAAACAACTTTTACTCAATACATTTTTTTCATGCAAAAAAAATAAATAATAATTGACATTTAAATTTGGGTTTTTCATATACAAGATTGAAATGTTTTGAGTACAATGTCCCTTTAAAAGTATGGAGGGTTTGCTGCCCACCCTTTATCACTTACACACAGCAACCTGCAGCAATGTGATATCTGACCTTGTCTTAATGAAGCAGAAAATTATCCTAAATGTCAGGATAACAAACCTTGAAAAACTGATACAGTGACTAATGCTAGATAAGTTGTAAAATTCTAAATGTGTTACATCTGGAAACATACACGGCTGCTTCTGGTCCAGGATAAATAAAGTACATTCTGCAACCTTGGATCAATAAACTACTTATCAAAGGCATAATTAGCTTCAGCGCATGACTCAAATAGGACTCACACAAGATACAAACAGAGACTATGTGAAACAATATATTTATTTTTTCAAAATTCCAGTGTTTTCCTGCAATGAATTCTTGTCAGGTTCTCTAAGCAGTAATGCACAGAATTGTTTGATTGAAGATGCATATTTATGCTGTGTGCCAGGTTTCCAAGTTATTTATAACAAGGAATTCCATACCTATTTTACTTTTATGGGGCACATTAAAGGAAGACATTTAGTAAATTACACAATGACCTCAGATTAAAGCTTTAATGTGATGGGATTGAATAGACATGGCCACACATTATAATTTTTCTCCATTTATTTTATAGTATAAAAAACATATTTTATAAAAATTAATAAAACAAATAGAAAAATAAAAAAAGTAATTTGGTTTTTTTAAGGATTTTCCACCACCCTTTATGCCAGCTAGATACCCAAATATCAGCACTCTATTGCATTTCCTGAAACCCCTTTGATGCCAGTTGCGCGTACCCACGTCAGACCTCAACCAATATCTCACCTTGTAGCACCTTGTTTGCTAAAGAGGGCTGCAATAAAATGCAAATCAATGTATCACAAGATACTTTAGCAGCAAAGAGTTTAATGCAAGCAACTTGCTCACATAACACATTAGCTCAATTGGATAACCCTTACTTTCTTGTGAGTTCTCCTACTTGCATGACAAGATTGTCTGCTGGCCCTTCGAATTAAAGTGGGAGGAGAAAGGAGAGTGTGGGCCTTTACTGGCTACCATACTGACATGACAGCCAGCCATGAACCAGCAATCTCAATGTCACCCAACAGCATTCAGCCATCTTCCTTCTTGTCGCTGGTTGGGTCAGTAGGCTGGTCATATTCTGATCACTAGCTGGGTTCTGGCACATCGTTTTATCAGGTCTGCTCCACATTAATGTTTTTATTCTTTTCTGATAGATAAAAACAATGATCTACCTCTGCATCCTTTTAGCTGGTCTGCCCTCTACTCAGTGTAAAGAATTTCCTATTTGTATGTGAGATGTCAACACATGTTGTTACATTTTTTTAAATACTTATTATTACTCCTTATAAACTCACTAGTATCTTAAAATCCTATAAGCCTTCTTTATGCATTTGCCATAAAAATAACTTACATTTATATGCGAAAGAGCATGCTCAGCTTTTACTGTACCACATTGAGTCTCACTAAAGGTGCCTTTGTTTTTTTCGCTATTTTTCCTACTTGCACAGATAACTAATGTTAGCTCTCTAGAAAGCCGGACCCACTAATATCTCTGCATTTGTCTAATTATCCCTGTGGTTTGTTTTTTTATCCCCTGTATAGCTTTGAGTAATTTAGATAATGATTACTCTAATATTAGCTAAAATCTTGCAGCATTTATGGGGGATCAGTTCTACAATGCGGGTACAACATAAATCTACATGCACACAACAACTATATATGCAGATGGGAAATATTGAGACCTTGACCATAGAGGGTGCAACCATTTCTGACACAAAATAACAGATCTATCTGCAATGCAATGAATTAATAAAAAAAGCCTTGCCTTTTATAAAGAGCAGCTTCCCTCGAGGAGAACCCAACACGGTTCGATAGCCAGCACTTACACAAAAACATTATGTCACACATTCAGCACTAACTTCACAACACTACAAATACCACAGCAATGTATATCCTACAACATGAACAATATAGCTAAAGAAAGTTAATTTCTTAGCCCAGTTACAGTTTTTTTTTTCTTCAAATTGCTTTAATTGAGTTATTGATACTGTAGTGTGAGTAGCCCTGTATAGGGGTGAGGCGTATGTTTCACATGGTTTTACACCATTATAAAAACACCTGTTTATTTGTCTTTACTTTGTAATTGCTAAATGTCTATATTAAACAGATTTTCATCTTCCAGAGTTTTTTGGATGCACATTGTTTTGCACTGCAGTGTTCTCCACCGACAGCCAGGTTGGCGTTTTATAGTAGCCGGGTGGGTGCAATATAATACTTTTTAATATTATTTTAAAAATTACTTTATAGCTTTATTTATGGCTATATTTAGCAAACCAATAAGCAATCATAACCCAGGTTCACAACCAAAAATGAGCCGGGTAAAGATGCCAAGAGCCATTTCCGTTTACTGGTAGCTGATGATGCTCTTGCAGAAATGGTAAAAAATGGTTGCAGATTTTCCTATAGAAGAAACAAAACCATAGAGAACTTAATTTCACCCTCCCAACTTAAGAAACCAGGCTCTGCATTAACATCAGCATCATCTTGGCTCAGACATAAGGGTACCTACAGATGTGGCTATTCGCTGTGCAAGGCATGCAAATATGTTCAGGTTGGATCCTCTTTCTCTTCGATGGTGACAGGGGAAACCTTTGAAATTTCCTCTTGTCTAAACTGCAGATCTACATATTGTATCTATTTGCTCTGGTGCTCAGCCTGTGGACTTCAGTACATAGGGTTGACCACCAGGGATGTCCGCTCAAGGATATGTGAACACTTGTCCACTACTAGTGTACTACTAGTGGGTACAAGTAGTACACCTCCTGTGACTCATTTTGTTCAGCGACATTAGAAAGATTGTCGTTCCCTAAAATGGATGATCATTGAGAAAGTACAACCCCAAAAGAGAGGGGGAGATTGGTATGAAATCCTATCAAGACAAGAAATGTACTGGATTTTCAGGCTCCAGACTAAGAGACCACTGGACCTGAATTCCGAGTATGATTTTATTAATTATTGGTCTTAGACATTGGTTTTGTGTCCCTACAGCTCTACCCTATAAGGCCCCATATTTTTCAGGCATCTAAATATCTATGTACATGCTGACCTTTAGGATTAGTATCAGGTACTAGTGTTCTGTAGATTTAGGGATCTAATTAATTTGGAACATATTATTATTAGATGCCCATTTTTTCCTTCCTATTTTACATACCCCCATCCCTCCTTGGTCTCCACAGAGTGCCCAATGTTTAAGAGTTTTCAGTGTCACCATGTCATACATTATACTATTTGTTTTTTCCAACAGTTAGTTGGTGTAATTTCGGCTTATAGCTGTATTGTTAGACTCAATTGAAAATATGTAATACTCGGTATGTATTGAAACATGATTCAAATATGTGCAACATTTCTTGAGATGAATTTGAATCACCAGAGGTGAATGTAAGTTGATATATTGTTATATGTATAAATTGCCTGTTAACATCTAATCCCCATGTTAACCCCTGTACCTTTAAATTCTGATTAGTGGATCCACCAATAGGATTGGAACACTAGGTTTTTAAGTTGGTCAGTTTTTTAGAATCTTAAGTACTATGAGTACGGCTCTTCCAGCCGAAACACGTTAGTCTGCTTAAGGGGTTTATCCCTTTTCTCTATGTATCTACATTTTTAATCAAATGTCTAATAAAATTTGAGTTTTATTTTTACAAGGTGCCTGGCGAACTTTGTTCTCTTTTTGTGAAAGATACCAAGAGAACAAAGAAAAATTGATAATAGGAGTAAATTGGAATTTTGCTTAAAATTGCATGCTGTATCTGAATCATGAAATAAAAAAAATGGGTTTAGTGTCCCTTTAAGCTTTCTAAAGCTCAAATTACTTGCATAATTTAACATACATTGATTTAATGATATGTGAAACAAACATTAAAAAAAATCTTATCTTATCTAATTTTAATTTAATATTGGCTGAAATTAATATAGTATTATTAGCTGGGTGGGCAGTGTGCCTATTATATAGGTCCTGGGGAGAGCACTGCACTGATATTTGAGCAATATAAAACATTTTACCTTTTCATTTACAGATTTTAAATGATTTGAAGAAACATTAAACAAATCTTGCTTTTGTGTAAATATTGTGCTTTGTTTCAAGCTCCCCTGAGTGGTGAAAATTAAATATATAAACTAGGGGCGAGATTACATATACGGTGCAGGCTTCGGTGCAAGCGCTGAAACCCGCACCACCCGTAATTTTACCTTGCACGTCGGGCTATTACATATATGGTGCCGTTAGATGCTAGACTGGCGTAAGTTGGACAAACTGTTGATCTTTAGAAATGTGCACAAATACACATTTCTGTCATCGCAAGTAGCTTACGCCAGTATTATGTCTGCGGAAAGTGTCAATAAAGAGTAGTTTTATGCAAATGAGGATAACACGCATAAAAATGAAACCGGAATAAAACTAAAAATGTGACGCATAATTATGCTTTTCAAATTTATATATAAACCCATGCGCAGCCTCCATTTTCTTCAGTGTGTTTGGATTGTTCGTTAAGCTACCGCACACTGCCCAGGAGTGGAGGATTAGTGAGAGTAGAGAGCTAGGCGCAAACAGGATAGTTAGGTCGCATTGGTGGATTGAGTAAGCTTGTACACATACACATATTCTGACATATTGCACACATTTTGCATACATACATATACAAATACACCACACATATTTTTGTTTAGTTTTACAGTGTGATAGGCTGAGTGGTTGATTGTGTGTGACTGAACTGGGAGTGAGTGGGAGTGTGTGTAGTGTGATTAGTGTGAGGATGGCAGGGAGAGATAGGGAGGAGGGGAGAGGAGTGACAAGGAGAGGAGTATTAGAGAGGACAGGAGGAGCAGTGGGGTCCCCGTCAGGGAGTAAGTGGAGAGGGAGAGCTAGAAGGGATGATGGAGGGGAGATGCCCGAGAGCCCCAGAGAGCAGGCACATCCAGGAGAGGGACAGAGGGTGCACATAGGGACGGAAGGGGGGAGGAGGGAGAGGATAGGGAGGAACCCACACTGTCAGGGACATCACAGGAATGAATCCAATTGGCCATGGAGGATGAGAGGCTGAGATGTCCCAACTTCTCATTTGCTGAAAATGTTGCCCTAGTCCAGGCCATCATGGACAATTACAGTGCCCTATTTGGACAGGCGAAGGGCAAAGGCAGTGCCAAAAGAAGAAAGACCATGGTTGGCAGTAGAGGATGCCGTCAACAGTGTGGCCGTGCAGAGGAGGACTGTAGAGGGCCTGAAAAAGATGTGGAATAACTGCAAGAGGCGGGCCAAAGAAAAGATGGGGCAGGAAGCTGTCCACCAGAAGGAAACAGGCAGTGCCCAGCCCTGGACATAGAGTACAACACCTGGCAGGAGATGATGTGCAGGTCCCTGAGTATCACAGCAGTCTGTGGACTTCCAGGGGCTGCAACCACATCACATCATGCTGGTGAGTAACATCCCACATACCTGTATTATATGTAGTTGCGATACAACATACTTTAATATCACACATTCATGTATATGATGAAGAGCATGGTATTTGGCATTCTAACAAAAACATCTACAATTATACTTGACATTACTGCTACATAACACAATGCAATTCATGATATGAGGTGGAATAGTGCAATACTAACATGTCTCAGATTAACACGGGCCACAAGCCACATGTAGAGTTTTCATTAAATGGACACTATAGCCATCCCAATACTTTTAGCTCAATTAAAGCAGGTTCTGTTCCTAGATCAGGCTAAAGTAAATTGTTTGACCATAGTTTCACTTAAACAACACATTATTTCATAATTGACATGTACACATAACTATTGTATGAAACACATCCCTGTATACTGCTCATATATAAATCCCTCATAGAACAAATCACAATGTGCACATGCATGTTATAGAGTTTGTCATGAGAATCAGTATAGGCCCTAGCATGTATCAATGTACATTATATGCCGACATGGACATAAATCCAATTGTACTAATCCCTCATCCATTGACTCCTCCACAGAACCTCCTGTCACAAGGATACAAACAGCCATGCCACCACCACCACCAGTCTTCAGGCAACCACACGGACAGTATGCTCCCAGACATGATCATAGTTGAGTGGCTTCAGCTGAGGACCCGACAGTGATGCCACCGCCATTGCCATATGACCCCTGGCAAGATTCCTGGCCGGAGGAACATCCTTCCTTTGGATTTGAGGGGCAGCCAAGATAGCCACAAAGAGTCCATGAATTTACACCCCCCACAACACAATCTCATGTCAGTCATGGATATTACCCATAGACTATGTGACAAGGAGTGCCGATTGTAGAGGCTGGGTGGTCACACATTGGTCATCAGTGGGACTACCAATCAACCATAAGAGCTCCACCATCCTCATCCATTGGACAAGCTCCACCATCCTCATCCATTGGACGAGCTCCACCATCTGCAGATGGAGGCTTGTGACAAGCACTGAGAGCATGCAAAGAGGCCAAGAGAGGTTCTTCAGGAACCAAGAAAGGTTCATAAGGAGCCAGGAGAGGTTACACAAATGCAGCATAGAGCTGCAGAGGGACATGGCATCGTTAAGTGCAAGTGTTCAAAACCACAGATGATGCGAATTCTGTCTGATATGCAGATGCAGATGGACAATAGATGGAGAGAACAAAGTCAACTCTTTAGTGTGTTGGTTGAGCACTTTACACACCAGCAGGACAATGCCTCCAGCCTATCATCTGTGGCCAGCACACCAGCAGAAACACCAGAATCTGCTAAAACCAGGAGAATAAGGAAATCCACTACAGGCACCTCAGCTCCCTCATCCAAGAAGACAAAAAATAAATATTATTATAGTTTCCCACAAACATTGTCGTTTGTTATTTACCATGTCATTGTCATACACATCCATGTGAGGTGTGTTTTATTACACTAATATTGTTAAAACATGATAATATGACCTGTGTTGAAATTGCAAAAAAAAAAAAAAAAAAAAAACAGGTGAGATTATAATGTTTATGACATATTCATGTACTATAACTGACATCACATAGTTGTGTATGAAGGGTACATATAGTAATATTCACTTATAAGATGTAAATCCATATTTCTCACATCCAATATAAATTGACACATGGGTGTATATATATATATATATATATATATATATATATATATATATATATAAATAATAATGTATTTTCAGAAGGTGTGAACATAAGGTATAAACATCAATTTCCATTCTTCTTAATAAAGATAGTCCAATAATCATCATGACCTAAACATGAATTAAACAATGAGACATTTTCAGCAATTAGGGTGGTTAAGGGAAGGGTGGTGGGATGTAGAAGTTTCATTTACATATAATGGAAATCCGCAGAATGTAATTCTGCAAGACATGATATATACACATGCAATGGTTGGTGAGGTACAGTCAAACATCATAATACATGTCAATGTTACGGTTTACTGTGCTTATGAACAAGTAACTTACAGGTGAAGTATTCACGGATGACAAAGTCCCTCACTGCATTCCCCCTCAGTGTTCCCCTGTCCACCTCCTCAGGTACAGGAACCAGCTGCCGATCTTGCTCTGGTTCAATGTCCCCCAATATATGTGTGTCCACAGCAATGTTGTGTAGAATACAACATGCATTGACAATAGAACACACTTTGTTGGAGTTATACTGTAAAGCTCCGCCTGTCAAATCAAGACACCTGAATCTGGTTTTGAGTAGGCCAAAGCTCCTTTCTATGACATTTCTGTTACAGATGTGGGCCTCCTGGTACCTGAGTTGTGGCTCTGTAAGGGGGTGTGTCAAGGGGGTTAACAGCCACGGTCTGCAGCCGTACGCTGCGTCACCTGTTATGTAACATATGTATTCTGATTACTATAGTTTAATCATGTGCTTAAAGGGAAACATCATGGATTTATTTAATTTAAAAGATATATTTTTCAAGAACATTACATTGGTGCATTGTAAGCAATATACCTTGACAGAATTAGTCTAGACACAATTCTATTTTCATGATTCAGATAATACATGCAATTTTAATCAACTTTCTAATTTACTTCTATTATCTAATTTGTTCCATTCTCTTGATATCATTTGCTGACAAGCATATTAGATATGCTCAGTAGCTGCTGATTGGTGGCTGCACATAGATGCCTCATGTGATTGTCTCATCTATGTGCATTGCTATTTCTTAAACAAAGGATATCTAAAGAATGAAACAAATTAGATAATATAAGTAAATTGTAATGTTGTTTAAAATTGTTCTCTATCTGAAACATTCCATAATTATTTTTTGTTTAGTGTCCCTTTAAGAGAAAAATATAGACAGAACGAAGGTAGTGCATACTCACCGAGTAGCCAACCTCCCGAGAGTGTTTCAGAATAAAAAAGCTGAAATAAGGAGGTCTGGCACAGGATGTAGGAATCATGGGCACTCCCTGAAAAGCCTGCATACACATGTGAATTTAAGAGTGGTATCACAGACCATCTGGCAATTCAAGGAATAAAACCCTTTCCTGTTGATATAGAGGAATGGCTCCTCATGTGGGGCCATGATACGCACATGTGTGCAATCAATTGTCCCATGACATTGGGAATACCCCCCAGTCGATAAAAGCCTTGTTTAAGACTTCCATTCCTGGGGGTTAAGGGGGAAATAAAAGTATTGCTGTGTCTGGTTGAGTTTCGTCTCAGTAGTTTATAACTCTGCATCAATCGGATTGGAAGTATATGGAGGATAATATGTCACTATAGTTATGACTCGTGATAATAGGAATCAGTTACTGCATTATGTAACTTGTTTTGGTGAAAAATGAATTGATTTAAGGTATTTCAAGTCATATACAATATAAGGTGCATGATATAGTTTACCATATGCATGAAGTACTTATTATGAGCGCTTTATATTGTATTAGCAATATCGCCAGTAGACAACGGAATTCTAGTAAAAAAACCCTGCCCACTAATACTGCTCCCAATGCAAGGTAAGAAGCATAAAGGTGTGGTTCCTAAGTAAGCAATCACTGGTCAAATAGCTTAGCATGTTGTATTAAATACAATCAACCTAAAACTGAGCACACCTCTAAAACATGGGGGTAGAATTATTCTGATAGGTTAGTTTGGGGGTGTAACTAAATTCCGCTTTCTGATTGGTCCAATTTTGGCAGTGCACAACTTAAAAGCTCTAAATCTTCGGCAATCGGTTATCTCTGTTACTATTACAAGATACACATTGAAAAAGGCCCTTGTTAAAGGCCAAAATGCATTTGTGCTTAAATTTAGCTAGACCGCTGACTTTACTATCCCTGGCACCTGAAGCCGACGATTCCAGCTATCAGACAGGAATACAGGGGGATAGTATACAGCGGTTCTAGTCTATTGTTACCATCTTTGTTTTTAGAGGTTATGGGTAGTGGTGTATGTAGTTATATAGGGTAGTTCATTCACCCTTTTTTGAATTGTTAGTATTAAATTTTGATTTTTAAAGGAACTTAATTTACACTTGTGAACTGATATATTCAGCCTAGTTACATTATTATTAGGAAAGAGTGCTAGCTAATCCCTTTCTTGTCCCCTTTCCCCCATCCTTGTTGTTTAAATACTGTTACACAAAGAGCAGCACCGAGATCATAGATCTTTATTTCCTTAGCATACTATTCACAGTGCCAATATATACTTTTTCTCTATTGTCTAACATTTTTTGATGGCATCAGGTTCCCAAATTTGCCTTCTCCCCCTGATTTGCATCAGACAAAGAATATGTAGCTGAATAAGTGTCTCCATGGCTAGCAGAATCAACAGTGAGCAAAGATTAAAGTCTATTGACCTTCTTTTATATGACTTGTATGCGTATATCTTATAGACCCTTTTATTTATTATTGTGCTCACCATCTTTAAGCTGGCGAGAGATTTTTCACGAGCTAGGTGCGGAAAAAGTAGCATGCGTAGAAATAGATTGTTTAGTAATTACTGTTTATTGCGAGATTTCTGTCGAGTGAGGATTTTTTAGCTACAAAAAAGACTAGACTATAAGAGTTGCGGACAAGTTTGCTCGACACTTGTAAATGTCAGTTTTCCAAAGAATTTGGGGCATAGTACATACGATGTTCGATCTGTACGCAGAAATTTAGATGGAAAAAATCACGAACACCTCGCAGACAGCTTAGTACATGGAGCCCTATACTTGAAACAGATTTTTTTTTTTTTTTTTTTTTTTTTTTAAATGATAGCTATATAAAATGTAGAATAGTTAACCAATTTTCCAGCATAATATTGCTTTTTGTGTTGTGGAAGGAAATGGAAGCCACAATCTTACAGGAGATCTAAACCACTACTACAAGCAAATCTAAAGTTCTGTTACAAGCATAGAAATTACACATTATCTCAACCTCAGTAGTTCCTTTAAATGTTATTTATACTGCACCAAATGTGTTTTCTTAATTAATAGACATGCACAATGTAAACAGAGTGAAATCAGTATATACAATCTTTATAGTTAAATATAGTTTAATTTGAATGTGGTGCAACCCCTGCTTGCAATGAAATATACTAATTGGCAATTTAAACGTAGATGATATTCAAAAAATATGTTCCATCGAAAAGAGAAGGTACCAAAATATACTACAGTTTTTAGCTTTTATTTGGAAAATAGACGTTCTTGTGCTGGATAAACTGTCATAATAAACATTCATTTGTTTTCCTTTCGGAACTGTTCCAATCAGCCAGTGAGCAGTAGATTTGCAGTACTCAATTATTCAAATCATGTTTTCCTGTTATTGTCATTGTATCTATTTATAGGTGCATATTATGTCCCTTTTAATATAAAAATAGTCCCTTAAAGGGACAGTCTAGTCAAAATTAAACTTTCATGATTCAGATAGGGCATGTAATTTTAAACAACTTTCCAATTTACTTCTATTATCTAATTTGCTAAATTCTTTAGATATCCTTTGTTGAAGAAATAGCAATGCACATGTGTGAGCCAATCACACGAGGCCTCTATGTGCAGCAACCAATAAGCAGCTACTGAGCATATCTAGATATGCTTTTCAGCAAGTGATATCAAGAGAATGAAGCAAATTAGATAATAGAAGTAAATTAGAAAGTTGTTTAAAATGACATGCTCTTTCTAAATCACGAAAGAAAAAATGTGGGTTTCATGTCCCTTTAAGTTTCTCATTTATTGGTTGTCAAGAAGTTTTTACATTGAAATTAAAGATTTTTCATCAATTTTATTTGGACCATTATTACCACACATGACTCCTTTTCTGTATGGGGTACAGTTTAGTATCATCACAGGAAGTGTTTTTTTGTGTTGGGGGGGGGTTTGATACTTCCTGTATGTGTGTGTTGGGGGGGGTTTGATACTTCCTGTATGTGTGTGTTGGGGGGGGTTTGATACTTCCTGTATGTGTGTGTTGGGGGGTGGGGTTTGATACTTCCTGTATGTGTGTGTTGGGGGGGGGGGTTTGATACTTCCTGTATGTGTGTGTTGGGGGGGGGGGTTTGATAATTCCTGTATGTGTGTGTTGGGGGGGGGGGGTTTGATACTTCCTGTATGTGTGTGTTGGGGGGGGGGGTTTGATACTTCCTGTATGTGTGTGTTGGGGGGGGGGGGTTGATACTTCCTGTATGTGTGTTGGGGGGTGGGGTTTGATACTTCCTGTATGTGTGTTGGGGGGTGGGGTTTGATACTTCCTGTATGTGTGTTGGGGGGTGGGGTTTGATACTTCCTGTATGTGTGTGTTGGGGGGGGGGTTTGATACTTCCTGTATGTGTGTTGGGGGGTGGGGTTTGATACTTCCTGTATGTGTGTTGGGGGGTTGGGGTTTGATACTTCCTGTATATATAATGGAAAGAAGGAGTTTGAAGACAATTGAGTAGTTTCAAGCTGCCTCAATTGGAATGAGACAGTCTGTATATGCATCAATAAGGAATTATATGAGTATGACAAAGTTGACAAATATAAAAATAATCATATTTCTTAGTAATTATATTTTTCTTTCTTTCTTTTTTTTTTAAATGTGTGTTATTTTTATGAGAGTTTGAGATGTGAACATCTCCAGGTTCAAAACTCTTCAGTGCTAAAAGTGTATAGACTTCTACAATTAACAACAAGCTAAAGAGCAAATCCTGGGCCTTGTAACATGTAGCACATTACAGACTGACAGCTGGGCTCACTCTGACATGAAGCTAATGAACTGAAAAAATACATAGGATTTTCTCACCTGTTGTGCCAACGCATATTCAAACTCAATCATATTTTCTTGGAAGGACTTGTGGAAAGGTAGATTCAATTTTCATAATGTTCAGAGGATTTGTGTGTTTCTTCTGGACCTAGTTTACAGAGAAATAAAAAATGTGATTTTTATGTTTCTCATCACTTAAAATATGAAATAGAGACATATTAGCTGGAGTTGGAGTACATTTTTGAATCTGTAAATCTGTTCCTTATGTAACAGGATAATAATAATCCTTTTGTCACCCTTTCAGTTAAAGTGAATGTCAACTTTCACAAATGAAAGCCCTGTTTTTAAAAATACTATTAAAAACAGGGGCACTTCCATTCATGAAAGTTTACATTGAAGCTGTTCTTTTAAAATACTCACCTTTTCTTCCTAGCAAGCATGGAACACCGGAGCAGCGATTCCTCTGCCCCCAGGATGTCTCTTCTTACCCCCTGTTTTTAATAGTATTTTTAAAAACAGGGCTTTCATTTGTACAAGTTGACATTCACTTTAAATTGGCCAAACTGCTATTACCAGTTCCACATTGAATTGTCAGTTTACATTTCTATACCTAAACCTGTAGGTTTTCTAGTTTGGATGATCCTTTATCATTCTTGTAGGACCACACTTTTTGGCATATAAATTCAAACTGCAATGTACTTTTAAGATATATATATATATATATATATATATATATATATATATATATATATATATATATATATATATATATATATATATATATATATATATATATATATATATATATATATATATATATATATATATTAGGGTTGCACCGATACCAAGTACTTGCATGAGTACTTGTACTCGTGCAAATGCACCGATACTTAAACCGATACCTCCACTTACTACCCATATGCTATCTTGTGGTGTTTTTTTCAAACTGCATGTTCCCATTTCATTTAAAGCTGTAGTGGAGACTAAACTAAAAATTGTTTACTACTGTTCTGCCAATACAAATTGTTCTTATTTGTATTATTGTAAGAGAGATCACTGTACTGCGTTCAGACAAACCCTTGAAGTACTGTGCAGTTAATAAACTGAGATTTCCAGCTCTGGCTAAAATGGCCCAGAAATATCTTTCTGCCCCATGCAGTAGTGTGTAAAGTTGAACCTTTACTGATAGCAAAAACAGACTTATAGCTGAACATGCAGAGGTGCTTCTGTTCTGTTCCTTAAAAAGAACTTGCCCCTAACTTTTGAATTATTATTGAATTATTCTAATTGCTAGATTGCCTTTTATACTGCTAGTTCTCATCTTGCACAATTATGTTCAAAACATACTGTACTCTGAGGAACATCTTAGCTTATATAATTGCAGGAAGAGTACTCATAGGAAAAATTAAGTTAATCCCAATGAACACTCATCCTGCAATTATAGGACTAGATTTAGATTACATTTGACTGGTAAGCTTTACCAATGCTCTATTCACATTTCCAACTCCATAGCCTTTAATGGAGTAGGACAAGTAATGAGAGCATTGGTAAAGCTTACCAGTCAAATGTAATCTAGCCCATAGTGTTGTTCACCATGATTAAACCGTATTCTGTACAATTTTTTTACTGTATGGCACTTTTGGTTGGTTGCAATTTTATATTTGTTATTTATTGTTGTTGTTAATATATTTTATTGTAATATTTTTATTTCTAAACATGTTCTGTGAACTTTGTGACAAATAAAACCTGTTTTATTATTTTATAATGTCTTTTGAGCTACAGTCCTTCATAATTATAAAGAAGGAATTTTAAATAATTAGTCTGTATTGTGCTTGGTAAACTGTCACATGACATTAAAAAAAAGTATCGGTAATTGGTATCGGCGAGTATTTGAAAACAAGTATCAGTACTTGTACTCGGTCTTAAAAAAATGGTATCGGTGCAACCCTAATATATATATATATGTGTGTGTGTGTGTGTGTTTGTGTGTGTGTATTCTCATCATCACTAAATTCAATAAGCCAGGCTAGACAATGAAACTGGTTCATGGTAGAAAAGAAATACAGATCTATAAAACAGACTAAACAAAATAAATTAATACAGGAAAAGTAAGAGCCTCCACTGATGATCTTATAATTTGCATGAAAGTAAAATATTTTCAATGATTTTGTTATATCTGTGGTTCCAAATATACTTTGATTTTCTTTGTTTCAAATTGATATCTAAGCGAAACTTGTTTGTTCATGTGTATAGCCGTGTTCTCAACAGAAAATTTTGCAAGCCGGGTGGCGTTTTGAAGTAGCCAGGTTGTGGCAGTGTAATATTTTCTAATATTATATAATTTTCTGCTATCCAAAGCACAAATCAATTGTATCATTTAATATAAATGTATTTAATGATAATTTGTGCAATAAAAATTCTTTTTTTTTTTTTTTTTTTTTTTTAATATTGGCTAAATTAGCCGAACGGTCCGTAAAATCAGCTGAGTGGTGCACCTGCTAAAAAGGTCCTGGGGAGAACACAGTATAGCTTTCAACATTTTGAGATGCTTTTTGTTGTTATAAAATTATAATTGAAATATGTCAGTATGATCTATAAATAGCAAACCAATTTATTGTTTTATGCTTATGCTGAGGGATTTTTTTATTTATTTCAGATTGAGCTACAGACTTTCTGTGTATTTTTTCCAAGTGACAGTCTGCCATCCCCAAGCACAATTGTGTCTAATGACATTCCAGGGACAGTGAGAAGTTGGTATCATGGCCAGGCTAGTATGCCAGGAACTCTTGTCCTCTGCTTGCCACAAATCAAAATAATGAGTGCTGGGCATAAATATATGGAACCAATTCAAGACATTCCGTTTGTTGTGCCAAGGCCCATTGTGGAAGAAGGTATTTTTTTTTATTTTTATATTTATCTTTTTCCTGTTTTAATTTTAAGTTTGTGTGCTAATTTTTATAACTATATTAGTACCTGTTGAATCAATAATCATTTTCTGTTAGTAATCAATATGGGAAAGGTTGAGGGATTACATGAGCACTCCATTGGACAGTCCAGTAAAATGTATATTAAATATTTTATATAACTTTCCACCCCAAATAAACAATACTAATACTGCTAATACTAATAATACCAATGATAATCATGAACATATATTAATGCATCCTCTGAAAATATAAAGCATTTACAGTAGCTAAACAGTTTCTTCATTAAACATTGGTAACACATGAGTTCCACATTATGTATACAGTTAATGCAGTAGAACTAAGATGTATACATTACTTTAAGGCCCAAATTAATTGGGGATTGTTGAGGCTCAACACACATTACTGCAGTGTTTACCAAGCTTACAATTGTCCATTGATGCTTTAACTGTGGATAGACTATAGGAACAAAGAAATGTATTATGTATCTTAATAAAAAAATATTTTCATAGCCTACAAAAAAACTGTCAATTTACTCGTACAATAGGTTTGAAGAGCAGATATTATGAATAAGTTCAAAGTATAGTCTGATGAGGATCTTTATGTAAATCTAAAATAAAAGGAATATTATGGAAATATAAATAAAATCTACACTATTCAGCTAAAGAGAAATAGTAATTGAATTCATAGTCATGCTACTGTATTCTGATCTAAATTAGATAAATAAGTGGAAGAAGATGTAAATCCCAAATAAATGGAATTAATCAAAATGCCTGCCAATCAGGGTAAGCACGGGAAGTTTAACTACATCAAAGGAAGAAATGGAAATAAATTATTTACAGTAACTGAAAAAATGTGTAGTCCAGTTACCCCGGGAGCACCATATGGGCTGCCATACTGAGTTGTCAGAAGATTCTACAATCCCTAGAAACTATGAGATGCTTGAAAAAAATATTGATATATTAACAATCGGTTCACATCTTATTTATGCATAGTTTATTTAGCTATATTTGTGAAAAGGACTAATTTACAGAATGACTCTGTAATGTTTTCAGTATGGTGGGTGATGAGTACAAATCATAGCATTCTTATTCTGTTCCATTCTACTTATATGGTTATAGCTGTCATTTTAAAGTTGGATCCATAGATACTTAAATTAAAAGTATTTCTCTTGTTAAGTGTATCCAGTCCACGGATCATCCATTACTTGTGGGATATATTCCCTTCCCAACAGGAAGTTGCAAGAGGATCACCCACAGCAGAGCTGCTACATAGCTCCTCCCCTCACATGTCATACCCAGTCATTCTCTTGCAACCCTCAACATAGATGGAGGTCGTGAGAGGAGTGTGGTGTTTTATACTTAATTAATTCTTCAATCAAAAGTTTGTTATTTTTAAATGGCACCGGAGTGTGCTGTTTTTTTCTCAGGCAGTATTTGGAAGAAGAATCTGCCTGCGTTTTCTATGATCTTAGCAGAAGTAACTAAGATCCACTGGCTGTTCTCACACATTCTGAGTAGTGGGGTAACTTCAGAAAGGGAATGGTGTGCGGGGTCTCCTGCAACTAAGGTATGTGCAGTAAAATATTTTTCTAAGGAATGGAATTGACTAAGAAAATACTGCTGATACCGAAGTAATGTAAGTAAAGCCTTAAATGCAGTGTAAAGCGACTGGTATCAGGCTTATTAATGTATGTGCAGTAAAATAATTTTCTAAGGAATGGAATTGACTAAGAAAATACTGCTGATACCGAAGTAATGTAAGTAAAGCCTTAAATGCAGTGTAAAGCGACTGGTATCAGGCTTATTAATGTATGTGCAGTAAAATAATTTTCTAAGGAATGGAATTTGACTAAGAAAATGCTGCTAATACTGAAGTAATGTAGTAAAGCCTTAAATGCAGTAGAAGCGACTGGTATCAGGCTTATCAATAGAGATACATACTCTTTAAAAAAGGATGTTTAAAACGTTTGCTGGCATGTTTAATCGTTTTTTGAAGTACATTGGTGATAAAACTTATTGGGGCATAATTTTTTCCACATGGCTGACTTATTTTCTGCATAGAAACAGTTTACTGAGGCTTCCCACTGTTGTAATAATGAGTGGGAGGGGCCTATTTTAGCGCTTTTTTGCGCCGTAAAAATTCAGACTCAGTCTTCCTGCTTCTTCCTGCATGATCCAGGTCGTCTCTAGAGAGCTCAAGGGACTTCAAAAGTCATTTTGAGGGAGGTAATCAGTCACAGCAGACCTGTGACAGTGTGTTTGACTGTGTTAAAAACGTTTTTTCTCTATTGATTATCCGTTTTGGGTATTAAGGGGTTAATCATCCATTTGCAAGTGGGTGCAATGCTCTGCTAACTTAATACATTTACTGTGAAAATTTGGTTGCTATAACTGATTTGGTTCATTGTTATTTCAACTTGAGACAGGTTTTGTGCTTCTTAAAGGCGCAGTAGCGTTTTTTATATTGCTTGTAAACTTATTTTAAAGTGTTTTCCAAGCTTGCTAGTCTCATTGCTAGTCTGTTTAAACATGTCTGACACAGATGAATCTGTTTGTTCATTATGTTTGAAGGCCAGTGTGGAGCCCCATAGAAATATGTGTACTAAATGTATTGATTTCACTTTAAATAATAAAGGTCAGTCTTTATCTGTAAAAGAATTATCACCAGACAACGAGGGGGAAGTTATGCCGACTAACTCTCCTCACATGTCAGTACCTTCGCCTCCCGCTCAGGAGGCGCGTGCTAATATGGCGCCAAGTACATCAGAGACGCCCATAGCAATCACTTTACAGGACATGGCTACAATCATGAATAATACCCTGACAGAAGTATTATCTAGATTGCCAGAATTAAGAGGCAAGCGCGATAGCTCTGGGATTAGAACAAAGCGCGCTGGTGCTGTGAGAGTCATGTCCGATACTGCGTCACAGTTTGCAGAACATGAGGACGGAGAGCTTCATTCTGTGGGTGACAGATCTGATCCAGGGAAACCGGATTCAGAGATCTCTAATTTTAAGTTTAAGCTTGAGAACCTCCGTGTATTGGTAGGAGAGGTTTTAGCTGCTCTGAATGACTGTAACACAGTTGCAATTCCAGAGAAATTGTGTAGGCTGGATAGATACTATGCGGTGCCGGTGTGTACTGACGTTTTTCCTATACCTAAAAGGCTTACAGAAATTATTAGCAAGGAGTGGGATAGACCCTGTGTGCCCTTTTCCCCACCTCCTATATTTAGGAAAATGTTTCCAATAGACGCCACTACACGGCACTTATGGCAGACGGTCCCTAAGGTAGAGGGAGCAGTTTCTACTTTAGCTAAGCGTACCACTATCCCGGTGGAGGATAGTTGTGCTTTTTCGGATCCAATGGATAAAAAATTAGAAGGTTACCTTAAGAAAATGTTTGTTCAACAAGGTTTTATCTTGCAGCCCCTTGCATGCATTGCGCCTGTCACTTCTGCTGCGGCATTCTGGTTTGAGTCTCTGGAAGAGGCCATTCACACAGCTCCATTGGATGAAATTATGGACAAGCTTAAAGCACTTAAGCTAGCTAATGCATTTGTTTCTGATGCCATTGTACATTTAACTAATCTAACGGCTAAGAACTCCGGATTCGCCATCCAGGCGCGGAGAGCGCTATGGCTTAAATCCTGGTCAGCTGACGTGACTTCTAAATCTAAATTACTTAATATTCCTTTCAAGGGGCAGACCTTATTCGGGCCTGGCTTGAAAGAAATTATTGCTGACATTACTGGAGGTAAGGGTCATACCCTTCCTCAGGACAGGGCCAAATCAAAGGCCAAACAGTCTAATTTTCGTGCCTTTCGAAATTTCAAGGCAGGAGCAGCATCAACTTCCTCCGCTCCAAAACAGGAAGGAACTGTTGCTCGTTACAGACAGACCTGGAAAACTAACCAGTCCTGGAACAACAAGGGCAAGCAGGCCAGAAAACCTACTACTGCCCCTAAGACAGCATGAAGGAATGGCCCCCTATCCGGAAACGGATCTAGTGGGGGGCAGACTTTCTCTCTTCGCCCAGGCGTGGGCAAGAGATGTCCAGGATCCCTGGGCGTTGGAGATCATATCTCAGGGATATCTTCTGGACTTCAAAGCTTCTCCTCCTCGAGGGAGATTCCATCTATCAAGGTTATCAGAAAACCAGATAAAGAAAGAGGCATTCCTACGCTGTGTACAAGACCTCCTAGTAATGGGGGTGATCCACCCTGTTCCACGGACGGAACAAGGGCAGGGATTTTACTCAAATCTGTTTGTGGTTCCCAAGAAAGAGGGAACCTTCAGACCAATCTTGGACCTAAAGATCTTAAACAAATTCCTAAGAGTTCCATCATTCAAAATGGAAACTATTCGAACCATCCTACCCATGATCCAAGAGGGTCAGTACATGACCACAGTGGACTTAAAGGATGCCTACCTTCACATACCGATTCACAAAGATCATTATCGGTACCTAAGATTTGCCTTTCTAGACAGGCATTACCAGTTTGTAGCTCTTCCCTTTGGGTTAGCTACGGCCCCGAGAATCTTTACAAAGGTTCTGGGCTCACTTCTGGCGGTTCTAAGACCGCGAGGCATAGTGGTGGCTCCGTATCTAGACGACATCCTGATACAGGCGTCAAGCTTTCAAATTGCCAAGTCTCATACAGAGATAGTTCTGGCATTTCTGAGGTCGCATGGGTGGAAAGTGAACGTGGAAAAGAGTTCTCTATCACCACTCACAAGAGTCTCCTTCCTAGGGATTCTTATAGATTCTGTAGAGATGAAAATTTACCTGACGGAGTCCAGGTTATCAAAACTTCTAAATGCTTGCCGTGTCCTTCATTCCATTCCACGCCCGTCAGTGGCTCAGTGCATGGAAGTAATCGGCTTAATGGTAGCAGCAATGGACATAGTGCCATTTGCGCGCCTGCATCTCAGACCGCTGCAATTATGCATGCTAAGTCAGTGGAATGGGGATTACTCAGATTTGTCCCCTCTACTAAATCTGGATCGAGAGACCAGAGATTCTCTTCTCTGGTGGCTTTCTCGGGTCCATCTGTCCAAGGGCATGACCTTTCGCAGGCCAGATTGGACGATTGTAACAACAGATGCCAGCCTTCTAGGTTGGGGCGCAGTCTGGAACTCCCTGAAGGCTCAGGGATCGTGGACTCAGGAGGAGAAACTCCTCCCAATAAATATTCTGGAGTTAAAAGCAATATTCAATGCTCTTCTAGCTTGGCCTCAGTTAGCAACATTGAGGTTCATCAGATTTCAGTCGGACAACATCACGACTGTGGCTTACATCAACCATCAAGGGGGAACCAGGAGTTCCCTAGCGATGTTAGAAGTTTCAAAGATAATTCGTTGGGCAGAGTCTCACTCTTGCCACCTGTCAGCGATCCACATCCCAGGCATGGAGAACTGGGAGGCGGATTTTCTAAGTCGCCAGACTTTTCATCCGGGGGAGTGGGAACTTCATCCGGAGGTGTTCGCTCAACTGATTCATCGTTGGGGCAAACCAGAACTGGATCTCATGGCGTCTCGCCAGAACGCTAAGCTTCCTCGTTACGGATCCAGGTCCAGGGACCCGGGAGCGGCGCTGATAGATGCTCTAGCAGCCCCTTGGTTATTCAACATGGCTTATGTGTTTCCACCGTTTCCGCTGCTGCCTCGACTGATTGCCAAGATCAAACAGGAGAGAGCATCGGTGATTCTGATAGCGCCTGCATGGCCATGCAGGACCTGGTATGCAGACCTAGTGGACATGTCGTCCTGTCCACCATGGTCTCTACCTCTGAGGCAGGACCTTCTAATACAAGGTCCTTTCAACCATCCAAATCTAATTTCTCTGAGGCTGACTGCATGGAGATTGAACGCTTGATCCTATCAAAGCGTGGCTTCTCAGAGTCAGTTATTGATACCTTAATACAGGCACGGAAGCCTGTTACCAGAAAAATCTACCATAAGATATGGCATAAATACTTGTATTTGTGCGAATCCAAGAGTTACTCATGGAGTAGGGTTAGGATTCCTAGGATATTGTCCTTTCTACAAGAGGGTTTCGAAAAGGGCTTATCTGCTAGTTCGTTAAAGGGACAGATTTCTGCTCTGTCTATTCTTTTGCACAAGTGTCTGGCAGAAGTTCCAGACGTCCAGGCTTTTTGTCAGGCTTTGGCTAGGATTAAGCCTGTGTTTAAAACTGTTGCTCCTCCGTGGAGCTTAAACTTGGTTCTTAAAGTTCTTCAAGGTGTTCCGTTTGAACCCCTTCATTCCATTGATATTAAGCTTTTATCTTGGAAAGTTCTGTTTTTGATGGCTATTTCCTCGGCTCGAAGAGTCTCTGATTTTCCATTCAGACAAGGTAGTTCTGCGTACTAAACCTGGGTTTTTACCTAAGGTAGTTTCTAACAGGAATATCAATCAAGAGATTGTTGTCCCATCATTGTGCCCTAATCCTTCTTCAAAGAAGGAACGTCTTTTGCATAATCTGGACGTAGTCCGTGCCCTGAAGTTCTATTTACAGGCAACTAAAGATTTTCGTCAAACTTCTTCCCTGTTTGTCGTTTACTCTGGACAGAGGAGAGGTCAAAAAGCTTCGGCAACCTCTCTCTCCTTTTGGCTTCGTAGCATAATACGCTTAGCCTATGAGACTGCTGGACAGCAGCCCCCTGAAAGAATTACAGCTCATTCTACTAGAGCTGTGGCTTCCACCTGGGCCTTTAAGAATGAGGCCTCTGTTGAACAGATTTGCAAGGCTGCGACTTGGTCTTCGCTTCACACCTTTTCAAAATTTTAAAAATTTGACACTTTTGCTTCTTCGGAGGCTGTTTTTGGGAGAAAGGTTCTACAGGCAGTGGTTCCTTCCGCTTAAGTTCCTGCCTTGTCCCTCCCATCATCCGTGTACTTTAGCTTTGGTATTGGTATCCCACAAGTAATGGATGATCCGTGGACTGTATACACTTAACAAGAGAAAACATAATTTATGCTTACCTGATAAATTTATTTCTCTTGTAGTGTATCCAGTCCACGGCCCGCCCTGTCTTTTTAAGGCAGATCTAAATTTTAATTAAAACTCCAGTCACCACTGCACCCTATGGTTTCTCCTTTCTTGTTTTGTTTCGGTCGAATGACTGGATATGACATGTGAGGGGAGGAGCTATATAACAGCTCTGCTGTGGGTGATCCTCTTGCAACTTCCTGTTGGGAAGGGAATATATCCCACAAGTAATGGATGATCCGTGGACTGGATACACTACAAGAGAAATAAATTTATCAGGTAAGCATAAATTATGTTTTCACCGTTTAAAAATATGTAAAGTAACTAAAGTTTGCAATGTACACAAAAAAGTGGAATCAAGAAATGTGAATAAACCTCTAGAATTGTTTTATCCAGCTGTGGACAAAATATAATAGTGGTTTTCTTGTAATGGTTGAGTAACAAGAGCAAAACTCAGATAGTACCAGTCAAATTAACATATTTTAATTGCTAGGAAGGAAAATCATTGTTTTATGCTGTATGATTAATATGTTATCGTTATTTTCTCTTTTATACATCTAACCATAATTAGATAATGTCTTTCATAGTGACTTCTTATAGATCAAAACATTCACATACAGACATGTGACATTGTAAGTACTTTGTGTAAAAATTGTAGGTATTGATTAGGCTGTTTGCCTATTCAGCTGTGGCTGATAACCTGAAGATAGATCATAATGATTTTGAAGACTGTATCAAAAATATTTTCAGATTCATAAAGTAAATTGTGAGTCTTAGTCAGGACCAATTGTATCTTGCAATCCATGGAGATGAACATTTCTTCAAGATAAAGTTTAGCCATCTTTTTGGTATAAGGGAGTCCCACTTGTAGTAACAAAATGAGCCATCATAGTTAATCTAGCTTTTTGTTTTCCAGTAGTCACTAGTGAGTTGCTAAAAGTTATCCAGATGTTTGGATGGTATCTTATGATGTATGAACAGTCTACATATTCTAAGAACTTTTGTAAAAGTTTATTCCTTACAAGAAGGAAAAATTGCAGTTCCTGTCTTTCAGTTTATAAAAAGGTTATGCAGAGGTCAAGTATATGTCCTCTTTATGACTGGATCTAATACTAGGTAAAAGGGGAATAGTCTCCTTCAGTCTATATAGTACTGCCATCCACAACAAGGAGTTAAAGTGTAATTTGTGTTGAGAAGGAATTCCACAAGACTCCAAGTTGTATATTAATAGAGCAGCTACTTGCCCCAGATTCGAGGATAATACCCACAGGATTGTTTGGAAAGAAATGGAGACAGACAGGTGAGAGACAGTGTTTACCAGATGGGTGCTGAGGAGTATAGCAGAAAATACTGGTTTGTTTGCATTATTTTTGTTACAGTTAGGACAGATTACCCACAATATAGGCACATATTGGGTGGTCTTCTATTTTGCAGTGGAAAGACGTTCTCAGATCAACCTGTGTGCTAGGTTCTTTAGACCAAAAAATTGGACAGGAGGCAGGACATACTTTTGTGATTTCTATTTTTGAATTTAAATTAAATTAGACACCAGATGCCTTTGAGGTCTCTCATGTAATCCCTTGTCAATTAGTATGGCAAGATTAACCATACTCTCCATAGTATCAGGTTCTTGAAGTTGCCCTTTTAGTCAAAACCAGTGCCATTTTATGTCTACATTAAGTGGCCCAGACTTGAGGTGTGCCCCATAATAAGAGAATAATAGTTACTTCGCTTTACTGTTGAAATTAGTAGGATGTAGGTTTTTGGCTTCAGGAAGGAATACATCTGGTATGACGTCAAAAAACGATTATCTTTTTATGTCCCTCATATAATATTTTTCAGCAACCAACACATATTGTTTTGGGTTAAGTGAATCTCTAGTCATAGAGTCAACAAGTAATGGAGGTGGCGTAGTTTCAGCAGGAGAAGGAACAACTTCACCCCGAGACTTCTATTGGGGAAACAAATTAAACATTGTACCTTTTTTTTACGATCTTGTATAGTATGAGACTGATGCATTAATAAGTCAAGCTTGAGATTTCTACTAAAGGTATTACATATATACTGTGGATAGTATACTTACACACACTCTGTATCTTATTCATGATAAGATAGGTCATCAGGTACAGTTGTTTAGTAGTATTAAAATAGCTCTAAAAATCAAATAATTTATATGTTCTTGCCACAGCATACATCATGTGCATTTATAAACTAAGTGCATTTATAGAGTTTCTGTGAAACAGTACTACTTTTTTATTGCCTATAAATGAACTTAAACATTACCAAAAGTACATGTAAGAGCACAAGTTTTCTAACTACTATATATGCTAATTGCACATTTTATTTCAGAGTAGCTAGCTAAAAATGAGCGCACCTTTGATCTGTTAATACCAGTATTCTCCAAAGAAAATGTTGCTAGCAGTGTGGCATTATGATGTAGCCGGGTGGTGCAGTGCAATATTAAAACATTTTTTGTTTTGTTTTTTAAAAATGTTACTTAAAGGGACAGTCTAGTATTAATTAAACTTTCATTATTCAGATAGGACTTTTAATTTTAATCAACTTTCCAATTTACTTTTATCATCAAATTTGCTTTTTTCTCTTAGTATTCTTAGTTTAAACTAAACATAGGTAGGCTCATATGCTAATTTATAAGCCTTTGAGGGCTGCCTCTTATCACATACTTTGCAAATCTCTTTTCAACACAAAGAGACAGAAAGTACACGTGGGCCATATAGATAACACTGTGTTCAGGCACAGGGAGTTATTTAAGATCTAGCACAAAACAATGCTAAATGCAAGACAATAGATAATAAACAGTCACAGTCATGTGATCAGGGGGCTGGAAGAAGGTTCCTAGATACAAGGTAATCACAGAGGTAAAAAGTATATTATAATAACTGTGTTGGTTATGCAAAACTGGGGAATGGGTAATAAAGGGATTATCTATCTTTTAAAACAATAACAATTTGATGGTAGACTGTCCCTTTAAAGGGCCATGATACCCAAATTTTGAAACACTTGAAAGTGATGCAGCATAGCTGTAAAAAGCTGACTAGAAAATATCACCTGAACATCTCTATGTAAAAAAGAAAGATATTTTACTTCAAAAATTCCTCAGTAGCCACATCCCTTTGTAAAGGACTTCTAATCAGCAAATCAGTATGTCTGTCCCGGGACAGCTAAGGGAGTGAGCTTGCGTGCACACTCATCTTATTTCTCCATTCAGTTTAAGGAAGTTTAGTATGAAATCTCATGAGAGTTATGTGAAATCACATGAGATCACAGTAAAAGAGTTCATGACCTTAGTACTGCTGATCCTGATTGGCTGCTGTTCATTTCTTCATTTTTTTTTAATTTATTTTTTTTACCTGCTGCTGAGCAACAGCTGAAGTTTATTTTCTTTACACAGAACTTACTCTGCTGAGCTGAGGAAATTGTGAGGTAAAATATCTTCATTTTTTACATAGAGATGCTCAGGTGATATTTTCCTGTCAGCTTTTTGCAGTTGTACTGCATCACTTTCAGGTGGTTTAGCATATGAGTATTATGTCCCTTAAGCTATCCACTGCATAGATTAATTGCATCATTTAACACAAATTAATTTAATGATAATTTGTGCAACAAACATTGAAAACATGTAATATTAGCTAAATTAAACTTAATATTGGCTTAAATTTTAGCAAAGTGGTCAATGAAATCAGCTGGTGATGTGCCCATTAAATAGATCCTGTGGTGAACACTGCCAAATAAAATTAAAATATGTGATGTCCACAGTGAGCAACAGTGACTAGCAGGATGCTAAAATGTCAAATTTGATTCTGTCTACTCTAAAATGCCACTGCGCTTAATTAAGTTTAACATCCTACTGAGATAGAATAAGACAACCTAGATTTTCACAACTTCAGCTTTCACCTGGAAGAGAAAGTGTCATCTATCCATTTCAGAATAGCACAGCTAACTGGAAAGTATTCCCAGGTTAAGAGGATTTGAAAGGTCTCTGCTATCCTGGAAAGGGTGCAATGACATTGTTTTTTCAAACCAGTAAATAAATGTACACACCATCAAATTACTGTGATCCACAACATGCAATCTGAACCTAGTCAACCATTTGTTTTCAGTAGGGTGGATAGAATCCATTCAAGTCTTCTTTTAGCTTTTCTTTATTCAGACTGTATTAAAAACTACAGATATATTTAAATTCTCTTTTTATCAGAGAAAGTTGCTGATAAAGGGGTTGGTAATCATTTGATATTATGAGCATGTTATTGACTGTAGATAAGTCCTTTTCAATGTGGATGCGATTACAAGCATACATTGTATGTGGTTATCAGCAGCATTTTTTTAAATGATCAGTTTTGTGAAAAATGTTTCTATACTTAGAATGTGTTGATCCTGTTTTACTAATGAAATGTTTGATACTTAATGTCACAATTAAGGCCTTTTACATTTATCAAATTCCACAGCTAAAAGGACTTAAGTACCCCAAAAATAAAAAAAAATAAAAAAAAGTGCAAGATTGTAGATCAACCACAAAGTTGTAGAAAACCTGTTTTTCAATCTTCTGTACTCCCACTTTAATTTTAGGAGAAAGCACGGTACTGAGACAACTGTAGTATATGATGGGAAAGGAAAGGGGTGCGTGCTCAGCAACTTCTAACACCATACAATCATTTTGTTGGCTAGTTTGTCCAAGAGAATGCCCTCTGATCTTGTTTTCAAGGCATATGTAGTCACAAAATGTTCATCTCGTCTTCCATTTCATTTCAAAATACAGTAGTGTTTTCTCCAACATTGGTGTGTCCGGTCCACGGCGTCATCCTTACTTGTGGGAATATCTCTTCCCCAACAGGAAATGGCAAAGAGTCCCAGCAAAGCTGGCCATATAGTCCCTCCTAGGCTCCGCCCACCCCAGTCATTCTCTTTGCCGTTGCACAGGCAACATCTCCACGGAGATGGTTAAGAGTTTTTTGGTGTTTAAATGTAGTTTTTTATTCTTCTATCAAGTGTTTGTTATTTTAAAATAGTGCTGGTATGTACTATTTACTGTGAAACAGAAAAGGATGAAGATTTCTGTTTGTGAGAGGAAGATGATTTTAGCAGACAGTAACTAAAATCGATTGCTGTTTCCACATAGGACTGTTGAGATGAAGTAACTTCAGTTGGGGGAAACAGTTAGCAGACTTTTCTGCTTAAGGTAGGACTAGCCATATTTCTAACAAGACCATGTAATGCTGGAAGGCTGTCATTTCCCCTCATGGGGACCGGTAAGCCATTTTCTTAGTCAAGCAAACAGAATAAAGGGCTTAATATGGGCTATAAAACTGGTAGACACTTTTATGGGCTAAATCGATTGCTTTATTTGGGCATTTTATACATGTTTATGCTGATAATTCACATTTATAAACTTGGGGAACATTTTTTTTAACGGCAGGCACTATGTTAGCCACCTTTTCCAGTCAGGGAGGGCCTTCCCAGTTGTAGGCTGAGCCTCATTTTCGCGCCATTACTGCGCAGTTGTTTTTGAGAGCAAGACATGCAGATGCATGTGTGAGGATCTGAAAGTAGCTGGAAATGTTTCTAGAAGGCGTCACTTGGTATCGTATTCCCCTCTGTGCTTGGTTAGGTCACAGCAAAGGCTATAGCTGGGACTGTATAGGGGTTAAATTTGTAAACGGCTCCGGTTATTTTAGGGGTTAAAGCTCTGAAAATTGGTGTGCAATACTCTTAATGCTTTAAGACACTGTGGTGAAATTTTGGTAATTTTTGAACAATTCCTTCATACTTTTTCACATATTCAGTAATAAAGTGTTTTCTGTTTAAAATTTAAAGAGACAGTAACGGTTTTGTTTTAAAACGTTTTTTGTGCTTTATTGACAAGTTTAAGCCTGTTTAACATGCCTGTGCCTTCGGATAAGCTATGTTCTATATGTATGAAAGCCAATGTGTCTCCCCATTTAAATTTGTGTGATAATTGTGCCATAGCGTCCAAACAAAGTAAGGACAGTACTGCCACAGATAATGAAATTGCCCAAGATGATTCCTCAGATGAGGGGAGTAAACATGATACTACATCTCCTACTGTGTCTACGCCAGTTTTGCCCACGCAGGAGGCCCCTAGTACTTCTAGCGCGCCAATGCTTATTACCATGCAACAATTGACGGCTGTAATGGATAACTCCATAGCAAATATTTTATCCAAAATGCCTACATCTCAGAGAAAGCATGATTGCTCTGTTTTAAACACTGAAGAGCAGGAGGGCGCTGATGATAATTGTTCTGTCATACCCTCACACCAATCTGAAGTGGCCATGAGGGAGGTTTTGTCAGATGGGGAAATTTCAGATTCAGATAAAATTTCTCAACAAGCTGAACCTGATGTTGTGACATTTAAATTTAAATTAGAACATCTCCGCGCACTGCTTAAAGAGGTGTTATCTACTCTGGATGATTGTGACAACTTGGTCATTCCAGAGAAATTATGTAAGATGGACAAGTTCCTAGAGGTTCCGGTGCACCCCGACGCTTTTCCTATACCCAAGCGGGTGGCGGACATAGTGAATAAGGAGTGGGAAAAGCCCGGCATACCTTTTGTTTCCCCCCCCCCTATATTTAAGAAATTATTTCCTATGGTCGACCCCAGAAAGGACTTATGGCAGACAGTCCCTAAGGTCGAGGGGGCAGTTTCTACTCTAAACAAGCGCACTACTATTCCTATCGAGGATAGTTGTGCTTTCAAAGATCCTATGGATAAAAAATTGGAGGGTTTGCTTAAAAAGATTTTTGTACAGCAAGGTTACCTTCTACAACCCATTTCGTGCATTGTTCCTGTCACTACAGCAGCGTGGTTCTGGTTCGAGGAACTAGAAAAGTCGCTCAGTAGAGAGACTCCATATGAGGAGGTTATGGACAGAGTTCACGCACTTAAGTTGGCTAACTCTTTTATTTTAGATGCCGCTTTGCAATTAACTAGATTAGCGGCGAAAAATTCAGGGTTTGCAATCGTGGCGCGCAGAGCGCTTTTGCTAAAGTCTTGGTCAGCAGATGTGTCATCCAAGACAAAATTGCTTAACATCCCTTTCAAAGATAAAACTCTATTTGGACCAGAATTGAAAGAGATTATCTCAGACATCACTGGGGGAAAGGGCCACGCCCTTCCACAAGATAGGCCTTTCAAGGCCAAGAATAAGTCTAATTTTCGTTCCTTTCGCAATTTCAGGAACGGACCTGCCTCTAATTCTGCATCCTCTAAGCAAGAGGGTAATGCCTCACAACCCAAACCAGCCTGGAAACCGATGCAAGGCTGGAACAAGGGTAAGCAGGCCAAGAAGCCTGCTGCTGCTAACAAAACAGCATGAAGGAGTAGCCCCCGATCCGGGACCGGATCTAGTAGGGGGCAGACTCTCTCTCTTTGCTCAGGCTTGGGCAAGAGATGTTCAGGATCCCTGGGCACTAGAAATAGTTTCTCAGGGTTATCTTCTGGAATTCAGGGAACTACCCCCAAGGGGAAGGTTCCACATGTCTCACTTATCCTTAAACCAAATAAAGAGACAGGCGTTCTTACATTGTGTAGAAGACCTGTTAAAGATGGGAGTGATACACCCAGTTCCAATAAAGGAACAAGGAATGGGATTTTATTCAAATCTGTTTGGAGTTCCCAAAAAAGAGGGAACTTTCAGACCAATTTTGGATTTGAAGATCCTAAACAAATTTCTCAGGGTACCATCGTTCAAGATGGAAACCATTCGAACGATTCTACCCACTATCCAGGAAGGTCAATTTATGACTACCGTGGATCTAAAGGATGCGTACCTACATATTCCTATCCACAAAGAACATCATCAGTTCCTAAGGTTCGC
Source organism: Bombina bombina (assembly GCF_027579735.1). Classification (NCBI taxonomy): domain Eukaryota; kingdom Metazoa; phylum Chordata; class Amphibia; order Anura; family Bombinatoridae; genus Bombina; species Bombina bombina. The sequence goes on from NC_069503.1 coordinate 1,004,845,539, forward strand.
CTTTCTGGACAAACATTACCAGTTTGTGGCCCTCCCATTCGGGTTAGCCACTGCTCCAAGGATTTTCACAAAGGTACTAGGGTCCCTTCTAGCGGTTCTAAGACCGAGGGGCATTGCAGTAGTACCTTACTTGGACGACATTCTAATACAAGTGTCGTCCCTGTCAAAAGCAAAGGCTCATACAGACATCATTCTGGCCTTTCTCAGATCACACGGATGGAAGGTGAACATAGAAAAAAGTTATCTGTCTCCGTCAACAAGAGTTCCCTTCTTGGGAACAATAATAGATTCCTTAGAAATAAGGATTTTTCTGACAGAGGTCAGAAAGTCAAAACTTCTAAGCACTTGTCAAGTTCTTCATTCTGTTCCACGTCCTTCCATAGCGCAGTGCATGGAAGTAGTAGGGTTGATGGTTGCAGCAATGGACATAGTTCCTTTTGCACAAATTCATCTAAGACCATTACAACTGTGCATGCTCAAACAGTGGAATGGGGACTATACAGACTTGTCTCCAATGATTCAGGTAGATCAGAAGACCAAAGATTCACTCCGTTGGTGGCTGACCCTGGACCATCTATCCCAGGGAATGAGCTTCCGCAGACCAGAGTGGGTCATTATCACGACCGACGCCAGTCTAGTGGGCTGGGGCGCGGTCTGGGAATCCCTGAAAGCTCAGGGACTATGGTCTCGGGAAGAGTCTCTTCTCCCGATAAACATTCTGGAACTAAGAGCGATATTCAATGCTCTCAGGGCTTGGCCTCAGCTAGCAAAGGCCAGATTCATAAGATTCCAATCAGACAACATGACGACCGTTGCGTATATCAATCATCAGGGGGGAACAAGGAGTTCCCTGGCGATGAAAGAAGTGACCAAAATAATTCAATGGGTGGAGGATCACTCCTGCCACCTATCTGCGATCCACATCCCAGGTGTGGAAAACTGGGAAGCATTTTATCTGAGTCGTCAGACATTCCATCCGGGGGAGTGGGAACTCCACCCGGAGATCTTTGCCCAACTAACTCAATTATGGGGCATTCCGGACATGGATCTGATGGCGTCTTGTCAGAACTTCAAGGTTCCTTGCTACGGGTCCAGATCCAGGGATCCCAAGGCGACTCTAGTAGCCTCACCTTGGACCTTCAACCTAGCTTATGTATTCCCACCGTTTCCTCTCATTCCCAGGCTGGTAGCCAGGATCAAACAGGAGAGGGCCTCGGTGATCTTGATAGCTCCTGCGTGGCCACGCAGAACTTGGTATGCAGACCTGGTGAATATGTCATCGGTTCCACCATGGAAGCTACCTTTGAGACAGGACCTTCTTGTTCAGGGTCCATTCGAACATCCAAATCTGGTCTCCCTCCAGCTGACGGCTTGGAGATTGAACGCTTGATTCTATCAAAGCGTGGGTTTTCAGATTCTGTGATAGATACTCTGGTTCAGGCCAGAAAACCGGTAACTAGAAAGATTTACCATAAAATATGGAAAAGATATATCTGTTGGTGTGAATCCAAAGGATTCCCATGGAATAAGATAAAAATTCCTAAGATTCTCTCCTTTCTACAAGAAGGTTTGGAGAAAGGATTATCTGCAAGTTCTCTAAAGGGACAGATCTCTGCTTTATCTGTCTTACTACACAAAAGACTGGCAGCTGTGCCAGATGTTCAAGCATTTGTTCAGGCTCTGGTTAGGATCAAGCCTGTTTACAGACCTTTGACTCCTCCCTGGAGTCTAAATCTAGTTCTTTCAGTTCTTCAAGGGGTTCCGTTTGAACCTCTACATTCCATAGATATTAAGTTACTATCTTGGAAAGTTTTGTTTTTGGTTGCTATTTCTTCTGCTAGAAGAGTTTCAGAGTTATCTGCTCTGCAGTGTTCTCCGCCCTATCTGGTGTTCCATGCAGATAAGGTGGTTTTGCGTACTAAGCCTGGTTTTCTTCCAAAGGTTGTTTCTAACAAGAATATTAACCAGGAGATAGTTGTACCTTCTTTATGTCCGAATCCAGTTTCAAAGAAGGAACGTTTGTTACACAATTTGGACGTAGTCCGTGCTCTAAAATTCTATTTAGAGGCTACAAAAGATTTCAGACAAACATCTTCTTTGTTTGTTGTCTATTCTGGTAAAAGTAGAGGTCAAAAAGCGACTTCTACCTCTCTTTCCTTTTGGCTTAAAAGCATCATCCGATTGGCTTATGAGACTGCCGGACGGCAGCCTCCTGAAAGAATCACAGCTCACTCCACTAGGGCTGTGGCTTCCACATGGGCCTTCAAGAACGAGGCTTCTGTTGACCAGATATGTAAGGCAGCGACTTGGTCTTCACTGCACACTTTTGCCAAATTTTACAAATTTGATACTTTTGCTTCTTCGGAGGCTATTTTTGGGAGAAAGGTTTTGCAAGCCGTGGTGCCTTCCGTTTAGGTAACCTGATTTGCTCCCTCCCTTCATCCGTGTCCTAAAGCTTTGGTATTGGTTCCCACAAGTAAGGATGACGCCGTGGACCGGACACACCAATGTTGGAGAAAACAGAATTTATGCTTACCTGATAAATTACTTTCTCCAACGGTGTGTCCGGTCCACGGCCCGCCCTGGTTTTTTAATCAGGTCTGATGAATTATTTTCTCTAACTACAGTCACCACGGTACCATATGGTTTCTCCTATATTTTTCCTCCTGTCCGTCGGTCGAATGACTGGGGTGGGCGGAGCCTAGGAGGGACTATATGGCCAGCTTTGCTGGGACTCTTTGCCATTTCCTGTTGGGGAAGAGATATTCCCACAAGTAAGTATGACGCCGTGGACCGGACACACCGTTGGAGAAAGTAGATTATCAGGTAAGCATAAATTCTGTATTTTTTTTCCTAAGGTGGGGACAGTTCACAAAAATCGTTACTTGTTAGAATTAGTCTCATGTCCACAAGGAGGAGGCAAAGATGCCCTGCAACAAAGCTTTTAGTATCCCTCCTACTTCCCTTTGCCTCTAAGTAATTTTTTGTCTCATCAAGGAGAAAGCAAGGATAGAGGTGTTCAGGATTAGTTGAAGATTTACAGAAATATTAATCCCAGATTTTCCCTCAATGGATAGTTTCTGGAAGAGAGGGGTTTAGGAGAGTACTGGCTGTGCAATGTAATCTTCTATATGAAGTTGTGGTCACAAGCCTGCCACGTCTGTCATTGAGAGTCTGGGAAGTTCCTTCAGCCTCCTCCTGCCTCTGCCATGAAGATGTAATCCTTCAGTATATTCTTACTGTTAGTTGCAACACTGGATGTACTCTACTGCACCTGCAGACTGTGTTTAGGGCAAGATCAGTGGTGCGGCTCCTAATAGGTAAGTACTTACATTTCCCATGGCAGCCCTTAGGCTATTAGCAGGCGCACTAGTAGTGTTCATCATAGCCCAATGTATAATTCTGTGCAATTTTGCCTATTGGTCACAGAAAAGTATGCTTTACTTTGTGTTTAGATTATATGGGGTAGATTTCATAAGCAGCAGATGCTGCTGTCTACCCCGTAGTTTCCGGCTCAACAGAAACAGAAGTTAAGAATCAGTGGTCGTAAAACCGCTGCTTCTTAACTTCCCACTTTAATCATTCCGATATGATCGGGATGATTGCCACCCCCTGCTAGTGGCCTATTGGCCACAAATGTGCAGGGGGCAGCATTGCACAAAAGTTTCACAAGAAATGCTTGTGTTATGTTAAATGCAGAGAGCGTATGCTGTCTTTTTTTATTGATGCCTGGCTCGTGTCCGCCCAGCATTTAATAAATTGACTCCTATGACTCAGTGAGTCAGCAGTCTGAAAGATATCTTGTTTGGTCTCAAGTTATAGTCTGTGCTTTTAATCTTTTCTCAATGGCCATTTTAGGTTAATTGCCACTTTAAGTGGTCCCACTCTCAGCCTTTAAGTTGCCAGACTGATTTTGGCAGCAATTTTGTGCACAATGTTAAATCTGAGGGAGCACTAACAGGACTCTTGGGTCATGTGAAAGCTTGCGACTATAGAGTGCTCAGATCACAGCACAGGGACACAATTTTAGCTGGAACATCAGCAGTTAATTTTTTTCCTTCCTTAAAGGGACAGTCTACACCAAAATTTTTCTTATTTAAAAAGATAGATAATCCCTTTATTACCCATTCCCGTTTTTGCATAACCAACACAGTTATATTAATATACTTTTTACCTCTGTAATTACCTTGTATCTAAGCCTTTGCAGACAGCCTCCTTATCTAAGTGCCTTTGACAGACATGCAGTGTAGTCAATCAGTGAAGACTCCTAAATAACTTCACGGGAGTGAGCACCATGTTATCTATATGACACATGTGAACTAGCACAGTATAACTGTGAAAAACTTTCAAAATGCTCTGAGCTAGGAGGCGGTTTTCAACTGTTTAGAAATCAGTTTGAGTCTAGCTAGGTTTAGCTTTTCAAAAATACCACCAAGGGAACAAAGCAGATTTGATGATAAAAGTAAATTGGAAAGTTGTTTAAAATTGCATGCTCTATCTGAATCATGAAAGTTTAGTTTTGACTAGACTGTCCCTTTAAGGAAGTTTGTGCTCACTTCTCATTTGCTTCCTCCTTCACATTGGCGGCAGCCAATTCCTGATTCCCACTTATTAGTAATGAATTAGTGACCGGAGGGGGTAAGATTAGCCTAGCACCAAGAACAAGGGGTGTTTACTATATGAGTTTTTGCATTAGAATTGTTTAATTCTGTGTTAGCTCACAAGGAACAACTTTTGTAACTTACAGTAAGCGGTATAACCGCTATTAGACTACGGTGTTGTTTAGTCTTATTACCTGGCTTTATAATATAGACATACATTTACATAGTGAGAGTTTTGCAGTGTTTGCTTCTGTCGTGCCTGATACACTTTCTCTTTGTCCTCCTTTATTATGTTTTTTTTTAATCCATTGCATGGTTTAATAAGGAGCAGTTTGGATCTGTTTCTACTGGTTTAAATCAGTTAGAGGGGAGATCTATGTGCCTTGAGTTACAAACAAATGCTTACTTGCAAATAGTTTAATGGAGAATACTGTATCTGTACTACTGTTATATTTTGCTGTAAAATAGTATACCCTTACTGGTGAGAGGATACTACTGTATATTCCATATCTTGTACTACTGTTATGCATTGCTGTGCAGTGGTATACTTTTACATTGTCAGAGTATGCTACAGTATTTTTCATAACTTGTACTATTGTTCTATATTGCTGTGCAGTGGTATACCTTTACATTGTGAGAGGAAACTACAATACGTTCCATATCTTGTACTAGTATTATGCATTGCTGTGCAGTAATATACCTTTACATTGTGATTGGAAACTACAGTATATTCCATATCTTGTACTACTGTTATACATTGCAGTCTAGAATATGTCCAAGCAAACAAAGGGTCTATCTCCAACACTAAATCTGCCTGTGGACAGGTTTAGCTTTTTCAGAAGGCCTGGTCTGTTCGGTATCCCTGGGTTCTGGAAATCATTTCTCGAGGGTACAGGACAGGTTTTTGGTCAAGGCCTTCTTAAGAGGTTCCTTTTTCCTCATGTATCAAAGAGATCAGATGCATGGGAGGTCATGGGAGTATTCAAATATCCCTGTCCCTGGGGACAGAACAAAGGGAAAGTTTTTATTTTCAAGCTTCCCTTTAACTTTAGCTCTGCCTATTTAGAGAACCTACTCGGGTTTCTTCACAGTTATGGCTGGCGACTACATGTGTCTAGGAGTTTGTTCAGTTCTTTATAAAGGTGTCGCTTTTGGGTGTAGTCATAGATTTGGTCTCCATGAGGCAGTTCTTGACAGTCCAAACCTGCTCATATTACAATCGGCTTGCCATAATATACAATCCCTATCTCAGTTACAGTAGTTCTGTGTATGGAGGTGGTGGATCTGATGGTGATAGCATCTGATGCTATTCAATTTGCAAGCTTTCAGTTGTGTCCATTACAACTATACATGCATTGGCAGTTGAATGGAGATCTCTCCAACCTGTTCCAGCAATATGCTTTCTGTCTTGTTAGTCATACACTCTTTCAATTGGTGGATATTTCCTGTTACAGTATTTTCAGGGGATGTTTTCTCCATCTTGCAGGTTAGAGGGCAGTATGGGGCTGCTTGAAGGTCTCAGAGAGTTTTGTTCATCTCAGGAGCCGATGCTACTGGTCTTATTATCTGGGAAGCAGATTATAGGAGTAATCAGACTCTACACTGAGGGAAGTGTCCCTCAATCTTCCAGATTTGAGCCGAGCTCGAGTAATCCTTAGGCGGAATGATAAACACGCTATCAGTCCCTTGAGCTTATTATAATTAGTTTTCTTTTTCTCCTATTGTGTTCTTACTGAGGGTATTTGCCTGATTCAAGAAAGAACAAATCTACAAATTCTGTTGTGTCTGTTTGGGGATGAACATTTAGTTGTTCCTCTGAGTGTTTTTCGGAACCTTTTATAGCGACTGATTCAGACTTGTATGCCTGCTACCGGAAGGTTTTTACCAGTAGGTTTGTAAAGTGTATATTTTCTGGTGTTTTGCTTGAGGAAGCGTGGCAGGGTCTATTGGTCAGAACTCTAAAGTGTCACATTTCTGCTCTTTCTGTTTTGTCACAGAAAGTTTGCTCATCTTCCAGTTATCCAGGTATTTTTTCAGGTTTTGGTTAGAATCATACCTGTTATCAATCCAATCTCTCCTTCATGGAGTTTGAACCCGGTTCTGAGAGGCTTACATTTTCCTATGCATTCATGGTTATTAGGCTCTGTCTCGGAAGCTGTTATTTTGTTAGCTATTTTCTTCAGCTAGGAGAGTTTGTGAATCTTCGACTCTCTCCCGCATTCTTCAGTATCTGGTGTTTCAGCAACACAATGCAGTTTTGCAAACTTTGTCTAGTTTCCTACCTAAAGTGTTTTTCTCAGTGTAAATTATCCAGGAAATAGTGGTTCTTTTCTTTTGTGATATCCCAAAATCCTCTACACTAAGATTATTGATGGATCTGTATTTAAGAAGAACGTTCAAATTTTTACTTAAGGGCTACGAAGAAATTTCAGCAGTCTTCTTTCTTGCTTGTTGCATTTTATAGTTATTGTAAGTGCCAGAAGACAAATTCTGTCACAGATTTGAACTATTGTCCCCCCAACAACAATGCATTTTTTTTCCTTTTGATCCACAATGAATATACAAAATTACAACACACACACAGCATTTTTACATACACGTGACAAGTAGGGCTCTGTGGGTATACCTTAATAACTTGGCTCTAGGGTCCCACAGTAGTGAACTGGGATGATCACATTAATCATAAATTAGCAATAGTAGCTAGTTTCACCAATGTAGTTGCTGCTATATTGTAGTGCCCCTGCCTCAGTACAATTATTGTTGTTATTAATCAATATGTCTTCCCTTAGAATAGTAAGTAATTAAATAGTAAGTTTGTCATATACAAACTAGGATTTACTTCTCGCAGTAGTAACGCTTAGCCTAAGTGAGGGAGGAACTTCAATTAACATAAGGTATCCGATTGGTCTGTTGAACAAAAAGGTGTGTACCTCTAGACCAATGGGAGTGTAGGAGGGTGGTTTTATCTGAATCCAGTGTAAAACATTTTACATGAGGCTTGGAGTACGGCGTTATGCTGAAACATGTCAGTCTGTGGTTCTTTTTCCCTAATTTTTTTACTCAGTTTTACCTCGGGGGTCACTGGACCCTGTACTTAATGTATACTCAATAAAGTGATTTTTTACCTATTCAACACTCGGTGCTCCTCTCTCTAATTTTTTGCTGTTGTATTCTGTGGCCTCAGAGAGCACGAGTGGTAATAGGTGCCTTCAGGGGATTGGTCTCCAGGCCGAGAGTTCAACACAGGATCCGTGGATTTGTCAAGTGTGTGTATGTTACACAAGGGAGCAATTGAAAGAAAGGGAGGCGGAGCCAGTTTGTACCGAAGGTCCCAATAGAAGTGGAAGCTTAGAGAGCCTGTAGCCGGAGAAAGAAGCCCATGTCTGCCGCAATTCAGCTCCAAGAGACTGACAAATGTGAGTACAGCTAAACAGCTGTTTTCTTCCTTTCTTTCCATCGCACAATTATATTGCGTATGTGCGGATCACTGTATTCAACACATAGGGGGAATGTTTTATACGGAGGGAACGATCAGACTGTGAATAATATTGTTGACACTTATGAATAAATTTCAGCCTTCAATTACCTGCAGAAGTGCATTCAAAACAGTAAATAGGACTTTTTTTCTATATATGGACTAAGGCAAAGTGGAAGCTTTTATCCCCATCTCTCTGTACAGAGGTTAACTCCAGCAGGCAGGTCAAGCAGGCAAAGGTCAGACAGGCACCTTGATGGTAAACCAGCAAGTAGATCTGGCAGGCAGAGGTCTGTAACTAAGTTGGTCTGAGATAGAGGGTTTAAGCAGACAATATTGGTACTCACTGACAGATAAAAGGGGCTAATCCAGTAAGCTACACAATGGCCTCACAGAGCAGTGCATGACAGTTTGATTCTTGTAGCTTTCTTGGAGGAGGAACAGTCATCACCTTTACATATTACAGCTCATTGATCTTGTCCTGTGTCTACTTCTTTGGTTTCAAGAATGAGATTTCAGTAGAGAACAATACAACGTTACAGCTTGGTGACATTTCCATACTTTCCAATACTTTTTTTAAATGGAATTTTGGTGTGTGTCTTTTGGAGACAACTTTTGGAAAGAAGGCCCTTTGGTCGGTGGTTCCTGGTAAATAGGTTCCTGCCTTTCCTTTTTGCCCACACATTTTCCTTTGTGGACTCCACTGCTTGGGTATTAGTTCTCACAAGTAAATATTTTCGTGAACTATCACCACCGTAGAAAGAAAACTTAATTTATTTTTACCTGATAATAAATTCCTTTCTTACTTGTTGGTGATAGTTCACGAACCTGCCCATTTTTTATTAGTTAGCAGCATTTATTGTTTGTACCTCTTTACCCTACTGTCTGTCTTACTTCTTCCTCCTATCCTTCGCTATACGTACTACTGGGAGGGAAAGGGAAGTAGGAGGGATACTTAAAGCTTTGTTCTCGGGTGTCTCTGCCTCCTCCTGGTGGCCAGGAGTTGAATTTTCACAAGTAAGGATTTTCATGGCCCATCACCACCAGGATAGAAAGGAATTTATCAATTAAAATATGCATGCTTTCTATAATATATTTATATAAAAACAGTATTTCAGAGAAGAAGAATATACTTCTTTGCTTTGGATGTCTCATGGGAAATCATGTCTTTGGGTGCATGTATATTTTTAAAAGACGTATGGGAGCATGCAGGAGTTGTTGCTGCTGCAATGAATAGATCAATGCTAAACTGCTTCTTTTAAGATTGGAAAAAGTAATTACATAAGATGTGATAAGTATATACTGTAGCACAACTGTTGTGAAATAGCACACAGGAATCTTCCAGAATCTGACCTAAGCTTGTTGTAATGGGTGACACACATTGGGAAACATATCCCGTGATACAGTGAAAGGACTTTGATTGACATCTGGCACATACTAGGCAATTGTGTCAGGGACATTGAGTGCTTCCTCTTCAAATAAGCATGAAATCAATAGCCCACAAGTAATGTACTACTGCTACGTGCTTTCAAACTCTATGGAGGAAACCTTTTGTAGGTAAATAACAAGTTTAGCATTTAACTTGTAGTTGGACCTGCATCTAAGGTTTAAATCCACTATTATTCTGTACAACAGAAAAGGTTACATGGAGGAAAAATATTGAGAAAGTTCATATAAGACTGTGAATGGGAAAAATACAGCAAATATGTGTTCTGGTAGGTCATCATTACTTCCTCTGGAGTACAGTATGGGAACCTGTTGCTAGTTCCCTTACAATGAGCTACACAGTCCATATAGTGTCACATACAAACACTTTACTTTCAGAACTGCAGCAACTAAACATTTCTGTTGAGATTTCCAAAATTGCTGCTGAAAGATTTTCCATTTCTTTTATTCTACACTATTTTTATTATTCAATAGATCACATGTTGTAGATGCACATAATAAAACAGGTATTACTTAAAGGGACAGTCAAGTCCAAAAAAAACTTTCATGATTCAAATAAGGCATGTAATTTTAAACAACTTTCCAATTTACTTTTATCACCAATTATGTTTTGTTCTCTGTGTATTCTTAGCTGAAAGCTAAACCTTGGTGGTTCATATACTAATTTCTTAGACCTTGAAGGCCGCCTCTAATCTAAATGCATTATGGCAGTTTGTCACCACTAGAGGGTGTTAGTTCATGTGTTTCACATAGATAACATTGAGCTCATGCACGTGAATTTACAGAGGACTGAACACTGATTGGCTAATATGCAAGTCTGTCAAAAGAACTGAAATAAGGGTGCAGTCGGCAGAGGCTTAGATACAAGGTAATTACCAAGGTAAAAAGTATATTAATATAACAGTGTTGGTTATGCAAAACTGGGGAATGTGTAATTAAGGGATTATCTATCTTTTAAAACAACAAACATTCTGGTGTTGACTGTCCCTTTAAGCTACATTTTTAGTAGGGATTCCTGCCTTGCTGTAGTTTAAATGTGAAATCAGCTTTTGAAAGCAAACATTCTTACATGGTAAAAAGTCCACCGTAAGTATATCCAAAATCATCTGCTACTTTTTTTTTTAAATCACTTTTATATAAAACTTTTGTCAGATTTTTTTTTGTACATGAGCACTCAAGTAAATATTTTTTTCCTTGTGCACATACTGATACACCCTGCATAATATGGAAAAAAAAGGCAATTTTGTGTCTAACTTTCAGGTATCATTATTATGTTTCCAATTACCTACCATATTCACACATCCTGTATGAAGTGCTCAGGCCTTTTCTCTTCTTTGTAACCAAGACATCAAAGGCAAATATTACTGTTAAAATTGCATAGGAAAATATTGTTTTCACACTATGAAGTCAGGACTTTTGCCTTTTCACTTTAAAAAATAAACATTACAAGCTAATATGGTCTTTTTAGTCCACATGTGACTTTGGAATTGTTTGCCTGATTGGGGCAGCATGAATGCTGATTGGATGATAAGAAAATAGTAGCCAAATATTACATCTGATTTAGAATTGGAGAACTCAATCGTAGTATAAAGGAATACATTTCCCCTAGTTATGATAGGATAAATCCTTTTTATAAGAAGTTTATTTTTATAGTGGTTTATACACTGGGAATAATGCCAACCAAATGTTCACATAATCCTGATATTTTCAATTCTTTAATGTAGCTGACGCCGTTCCCTCATGCCGGAACTCTCCCTTATTGAGACAATTATGGTACAAGTTTTAAATCATTCAAGGTGATTTTAGCTCTCTTGGAATCCATATGGATATGTCATGAGATGTTTTAATATTTTATTTCCCCCAGAAAGGCTTCAGTGCAACATGTAGCATGTCATCTTTCTTAAAGAGAATCTGAACTATTGAAATGTCAGATTTTTTTTTTCTCAATTTATCTTTTATCCTCTTTGTTTGTGACTTCTTCATAACTATGCACATAGAACAACTACATAACACATGATAAACACACCACTGTAAGAACACAATTTAGCATTAAGGATTTTACACTATTATAGGACATTAAAGCTGGCATGTTAACCGGGACCAAGTTTGCTAAGGAACATTATAATTCTGTTTGTCTAGTTGAATGGAACTTGCTAAAGCAAAAAAAAAAATTAAAAGCAACATTTGTACTATAACTACAAATAGCTATAACAACCACTAAGTGTCACACTTCGATTAGTTAATTTGGTTATTCTAAACGGAAATATATATATATGGATGTGTGTGTGTATATATATATATATATATATATATATATATATATATATATATATATATATATATATATATATATATATATTTCCTTCCTAAGATAGGGACAATCCACAGCTTCATTCCGTACTGTTGGGAAATACAGCACCTGGCCACCAGGAGGAGACAAATACACCCCAGCCAAAGGCTTAAATATCCCTTCTACTTCCTCATTACCCCAGTCATTCTTTGCCTTTTGACACGTTAGAAGATGGCATAGAGTCCTGAAAAAGGTTACCTGTCCTTCGAGATAGGACTCAAGTTTTAAGTAGTCATGTCCACCTCTCTGTGAGAGTATTGATGACATTTAGAGTCTGGAGATGCAGGGAAAGTTTTTCTGCGAAACCATTCAGGCTACTGCTAACAGCTTCTAAGCAATCAGTGTTGACGAGTTTCACTGCCTGCTTTCTCTCACTCAAGTCCATGTCAGGAGCGCTGCTATAAGACTGTCACACTTGAGAGGATGTGTTCTGTTCCACAGCATGGATCCTGGAGGTAATATTGTTTACATTTTTACACATAAAACGCTATAACAGGGTCACAGTGTGGCTCCTTTATACCTTGATAGGATCCAGGGTTAATATCCTCTGAAGTGGTGACTCCCGATTAGCTTAATCTGTGTTGTTAATGATTTCTCTTTCTTTTTCTTGCAATAAAATTATAAAGTAAATAACGTCCATTTTAGCTTGTTACACACAGACCGAGGATTACACGTACTTATTAACATGTGAGCTCTGTTTTTCTTTGACATAGAATGTTAGCACGCTAATTTTTGAGGCTTCTACATGTCCGTAGTTACATTCAGTTCTGAATGAGAGTGACGTGCATGGTGTGCTTGTGATTTGGAAGGGGTGTGAATGCGTAGTCCAATAAGCTTGTGGCAAAATCTGTTTAAATAATACCTCCTACCTAGCACCTGCACATTTCCTTGACAAAGGGGCGGAGTCCCCAAAACGCGCGTCGGAATCAGTGTGGACGCTGACACCTGCCCTTACCTGTGTTGTGTGAGCAACCCTGCACGCTGACAGTTAACGGCTTCCCAGACGGAGATAGCGAGATGGGAGCATCCGGAGTATCCTGACTGCTATCCATTGCCACACCGAATATTGCTGCCTAGTCTCACGGTAATACGGACTGACTCAGGTAATATCAATTACCATTATTTCCCAGGTTGACGGCGAGGAATCTTACCAGCTACATACAAGGTACCTTAAGTGAACCCCCTGGTTTGGGTTATACATCAAGTATCTCTGAAGTATATGCTATATCATCCTATTGATTATAAGTGAAGTGGCTGTCTGGAGTGAACCCCCTGGTTTGGGTTACACACGGAGCACCTGGGTTCTTATGTTACTGGAATGTATTTACCGTGAGTGAAGAAAAATTATCTTATAAGTGTGTGAGGTTGGTTTAGCAGCCGGGGTTACCTCGCTTACAAATAGCTGTTTGCACACCAGAAGTGGGGGTTACCCATATGGAAGTTGGGGATTTCTGTGTGACTGTATAACACAGACTTCTAACATTATTAGTATCCATCAGTATCCTGAGTCTGTTACAGGACATTGCATGCTATAATTATCCGGATTTCACACTAACATAAGATTACACACCCGGATTCAATTGTAATGACTTTGTGGCACTAACTTTTCAACCATATTGGATACAAATTACCACAATTTTTTTTCTTTTTAAAAGCATTATTTTTCAATGCCTTTCTGAAGTGATACTACTACATAAAATCTTTTTCACAGGTCATGTGACAGGTGCTGCTGTCTCACTCCCTGGGGACGCCCTGGGGGTGTATTTACGTTGTCATTATTTTGCTTATTTGTACCATTTGTATTTTTTCTTATGTATGAATGTAGAGTGCGGATGTGTGGATTGGTGGATGGGGTTTTGTGTGGATCTGTGTGAGAGCATCTTTGGTTTTCTCCCATATTTTTTCACGCAATGTCAGATTGTGTATGACATGATGTGTAACCATTAAAATACTTTGTTTCATATAATACTAAGACTCATTGGCTGGGATTATTTAATATTATATGATTATTGAGTCATGGACCAGACTCCATCCCGTGCCTGAGCATTTTGATACTCTTTAGGTGGTGCTGTCACCCTGTTGTTATATCCTCTGAATTGGGTTTATTGAACAGTTGGGGTTAATTAATCAGTGTATTAATTATTTACATGCTGCTTTGTGTGATTTTTTTCCTGGGCTGATAGACTGTGTGTTTTTTGCTGGAACAAACAGGTGTCACTTTTAAATTTCACTTTTGATTTTGAAAGTGTTGCACAGCTCCTATTACTTGCTGTACTTGTAATACCAGGGGAAGTACTGTCTTGCACTCCATGTGACATGTGGTCTATGTTCATTTCCTCCATTTTGGCTGAGATTTGAACCTAAGGAGAGCGTTTCCTCTGCTAACTGTCTGGGTCTAGGAGGTGGTGAGTGCCCCAGCCATTGGGAATATAAAGGTGCAGTTTTCTATAATATTTTTTTTTTTATTTGTGTCCTTCTGTGGGAATAACCTGAGCTATGGAGGACTCTGACATGTTAAAAGGTACTCCTTCTGTAATAGATCATACCTGTTTATATTGTGAGGAGGCCGTGGTTTTTCCGCCCGCTCAATTATGTTCCACATGTTTTAACACCAATATAAGTTTAAGAAGGGAGACAAGCATGCTAAGGCTCTCTGAATCTAAGCCTCCTGCTGCGGACGAACTGTCCTATAGATTAAAATTGAACACTTGCATTTTTTATTAAAGGAGGTTCTGTCTATGTTAGAGGTTCCAGAGGCCACGCTGCCTGTTCCTTTGACTTTTCCTGTGCCGGTTAAGATGGCGAACATTATTAAGAACAAATGGGAAAGAATTGGTTCTTCCTTTTCCCCCTCGTCTGCATTTAAAAAGTTGTTCCCGGTCCTGGACTCTCAACTGGATTTGTGGGGCTCCATTCCTAAGGTTGATGGTGCTATCTCTACGCTTGTTAAAGGTACTACTATAGCTCTTGAGGATAGTTCTTCATTCAGAGAGCCGATGGATAAGAAAATGGAAACCTTTCTGAGAAAGATGTTTCAACATAATACAGGATTTTTGTTTCAACCGGCGGCTGCAGTTACCGTGGTTGCCGGAGCGGCTACCTACTGTTGCGACTCTTCTGTCGGAACTCATTGAGGTGAAATCTCCCCTTGAGGATATTCAAGACAGAATTAAAGCTCTGAGAATTGATAACTCTTTTATCTGTGATGCGAACATGCATATTATTCGCCTAAATGCAAAGGCCTCTGGCTTTGCGGTCCTAGCCCGCCGGTGCTCTGGTTCAAGTCTAGGTCTGCGGATATTACTTCTAAGTCCAGACTCCTTTCTCTTCCCTTCAAGGGAAAGATTGTATTTGGTCCAGTCCTGGACTCCATTATTTCTACTGTTACCGGAGGCAAGGGTGCCTTCCTACCGCAAGATAAGAAGTCTAAGGGATGACAATTTTCTAATTTTCATTTGTTTCGTTCCGACAAATCCCAACGACAACAATTCTCTTCCAAGCCCGAGCAACCAAAGAGTACTTGGAAGCCGGCTTAGTCCTGGAATAAATCCAAGCAGAATAAGAAGCCCGCCGAAAACAATCGGCATGAAGGGGCGGCCCCCGATCCGGGATCAGATAATGTAGGGGGCAGACTGTCTCTTTTTTTCAGACGCTTGGTTCAAGGACGTACAGGATCCGTGGGTCCTGGAGGTGGTATCTCAGGGATACAAGATAGGCTTCAAATCTCATCCGCCAAGGGGCAGATTCCTTCTCTCGAATTTGTCTACCAGACCAGAAAAGAGGGATACCTTTCTAGGGTGCATTCGGGATCTATCCTCCTTAGGAGTTGTTGTTCCGGTGCCTATCGTTGAAAGAGGTTTGGGGTTTTATTCAAACCTTTTTGTGATCCCAAAGAAGGAGGGAGCTTTCCGCCCAATTCTGGACCTAAAGTGCTTAAACAAATTTCTCAGTGTCCCTTCCTTCAAGATGGATATAAGGTCCATCCTTCCTTTAATTCAGGAAGGCCAGTTTATGACCACTAAAGATCCAAAGGACGTTTACCTTCATGTTCCAATCCACAGGGAACACTTTCAGTTCCTGAGGTTTGCAAGCCTATCCGGATGGGGAGCTGTTTTGGGTGCCAGGAAGGCACAGGGGTTGTGGATTCAGGAGGAGTCCTCCCTCCTGATCAATATTTTGGAACTACGGGCAATCTTCAAGGCCTTGAAGGCCTGGCCACTTCTGGGTTTGTCCCAGTTTATCAGATTCCAATCAGACAATATAACCTCGGGGGCTTACATCAACCGTCAGGGGGGAACGAGAAGTTCCTTGGCGATGAAGGAAGTTTTGCAGATTCTGGAGTGGGCGGAGGCCCACAGCTGTTTGCTGTCAGCGATCAACATTCCGGGTGTGGACAACTGGGAGGCGGATTTTTTAAGCAGGCAATCCTTCTATCCAGGGGAATGGTCTCTCCATCCCGAGGTGTTTGCAAAAAAATGCAGCAAGTGGGGGATGCCGGAGATAGCTCTGATGGCGTCCCGTCTCAATACCAAGTAACCCCCAGGTACAGGTCGAGGGATCCCCAAGTGGATTTAATAGATGCACTAGCAGTGCCCTTTAGGTTCAAACTCATATATCTTTTCCCTTCAATACTGCTTCTTCCTTGAGTGGTGGCCCGCATCAAGCAGGAGTGGGTATCAGTAATCCTGATTGCTCCATCGTGGATGCAAAGGACGTTGTCTATCATTAAACTACTGATAGGAAATTTAAAATTAAAGGTTACCATACATGCCATACTCAATTCGTAGTTTATTTAATTAAATGCCCGTCTGGGCGGAGTTATATAGGAGAGACAACAAGAAATATTAAAGACCAAATAATTGAGCATAATAGCAATATAATAACAGCCAATATTAAGGCACCAGTAGCCAATCAATTTTTAAAAATGGGCCATTTAATTAATGAATTGAGATTTCAAGTTAAAGAATATGTACATATGCCACATAGAGGGGGCAACAGGGAGCAGTTATTAAAGCAACGGGAAGCCTATTGGATTTTTAAATTAGGGACCATGGAGCCGATTGGGCTCAATAGAGACTGGGACCTTTCCGTCTTCTTATAAGGAAATATAGTATTGATGAACTGCAGTCTAAAGCTAGGTGAATGTGTTTAATAACCAGTGATGGTATATGCTTAGAATTCAATTAAATAATATGATTAAATTGGATTAAATTACCAATAATATGTTGGAGAATACTTGAGGGCATAGGTTGAATATGCCCTTGAATACTTAGGAACTGAGTTTCTGTTAGTATATAGGAGTAAAGTACTTTTGTTTTTAACTTTGTCTTTAATATGTTAAAATGACATGTATCCATTATGATGTATCTATTCTAATAGAAGAAAGAGTTAAATTGTTGGGTACATTATAGCGCCACCTAGTGGTTCATGTGTATAATAAAGATAAATTTCTTTTTGTAACTAGCATGATGTAGGGAAGTTCTCCCAAAACGTCACTGTTGTTTCTTGTATTGCTGTACTAAATAAAGGACATTTTGCTGCCACCACTATTGTATTCTGATATATGAATGTGGAGGATTAAGTAGGCCTCCTGGTCGGCTTGCATGGACCGCTGTGTGCGGGGTTGAACTCTGGTTTTTGGATGGCCATTTATTATCAGTCAAATGTGTTTACTCTTTTTAAATCATAATGACAACAGAAA